>NW_020529180.1:0-140919 GCF_003368295.1 Carassius auratus
TTTTTGTTTTTGTAGCAATACACATCCAGTTCCTCTGGTGGTGAGAGCTCATGTGAGGAAGGAAGAATGCGTCGCCCAACACAGCTGAGAACTATCCATTCTAGAAATGTTGTTGATTCAGAGATGCCCCTGCTACACCTCTCCAGTGACCCTGAAGATTATTCCAGCAGCGAACAGTCATGTGACACAGTTATCTATGTAGGTCCAAATGGCTCAGCCCTTTCAGACAAAGAGCTAACAGACAACGAAGGTCCTCCAGAGTTTGTTCCTATCATCCCATCCCTACATAAAAATAAGCAGATCTTGGCCAGACTTCTTTGACATCACAACCATCTCACAGGTTGTAGCCCCACAAGTTCAGGCCTCACAGTCTGTACAACACTTGCAGACAATTCATCCCCGGCCACTTCCACCTTTGTCAGAGGAAGGTGCTGAGCCAGGTAAAAAAAGAAAAAGACTGTCTTAAGTGCAACACTTTTGCAGAGCTCCAAGAGAGGCTGGGCTGCATTGATGGAAGAGAAGAGGTTACGAAATTCCCTTTTGAAGAAGTCTCTGCCAACAGAGCTGCCAAATTTGACCCTGACCACGGTCAAATTGTTAAAGGGGGTCAGCAATCCAGTTCTCCAAAGAGGATCTCTGACCAGCAACTGGAGGAGATCCGTGAGGTGGTTGAAGAAGCAGAGATTGCTCAGTCAATAATTGAAAGCTTGACACAGTCTTCAACAGGCAGTTGTGGACTCTCAAGCAGCAGAAGTGTGACTGGCAGCAGTGGTATTGGGCAACTAACTCCTCTTCACAGAGCGAAGAGCTCCAGTTTAACTGACAGCAAAGAATCCATCAGTGGTGGAAGCAGCAGTGAGAGTAAACCTCGTCCTATGGGCTCCCCACGGTTGGGCATTGCCAGTCTTACGAAAACCTCAGAATACAAACCACCATCCTCTCCCTCTCATCGCTGCAAAGTGTACACCCAGAAAGGAATAATGCCTGGCACACCACCTCATCCTCACATAATCTTAAATAAGACTCTAGAAAATCATCTACTGAGTCTTTGCTTAATCCTGAGTCTAGAAACTCTCCGTTGGGGATGAGTCCACAAGTCCTAAAGAGATCTTTATCATCCAATAGCCTTGGATCAGCTGAGACACTGTGTGATGATGTTCCTCAGCTGCCTTTGGACAGTAAGAAAAATGTGAATGATGCCACAGTTACACTGGAGCATCCTTTGGAACCCAATGGAGAGGATGAAGCTGGTGTTTACCGTTGTGGAAAAGCTGACAATTAGTGGGGTAATGGGAAAATGGTAGACCGACCAGTATTATCAGCTTTAACAGTGACTGCTCGGTGCAGGCTATGGCATCGGGTTCAAGACCTGTAAGTATAATTAGCAGCATGAGTGAAGACGTAGAACATTACACTACTGCTCCCTGCACTACGACCACCACTATCTCACAATTCAACATTGCTAAATTCCTGCCTCTCAGCAAGATAGAAGGGGACCCCCAGGCTAGTTGTCGATCCTCAATCAGCTCATGGCTGAGTGAAACGAGTAATGGCAGTGATGGCGACCAGTCATGTCATAGCTTTTGTTGCCCAACAGTGCTTTGGACAAGGTGAGGAAATGGCTGAAGACAGGCTTTTAGAAATTCAAGAAGAAGGTGACATAGACCCTGAGTCAACTGAACAAAAGAAATCAGACAAAGAGAGTGATTCCAATAAAACCGAAGTGAATGATAAAAACACAGCTAAACACAAAATAGAACAAGCTGTCCTTCACCTCAAGTGGCTATGTTCCTTTTAAGACTAATATCACAACTCACCCATGTGCTGCTGTTAATCCAATGGTTGTGCAGGACGACTTAGAAACCAAAACCTCTCTAGTCAAAGATCCCAAATCACCACGTGTTCCAATCTCAAGTGAGATACATTTGATGACCCTTGGATGAAAAGGGAGGATGTGAAGAGACCAAGCCTTTGGAGATGGTCTGTGATATCAAGTCAGAGAATAGAACATCTGATTCTGTAAAAAGGAAATGTCAGATTGACAAGCACAGGTCAAGTGAAGCAGCAAGTTCCCCTGATTCCATGAACCGGGTGTTGGATGGCTGTGAGATGGTCTTCAATGCATCTGAAAGCATAATTCAAGTGTACTCTGCAGACATCCTCAGGACGGGTAGTCTCCCTCGTGCATGGCATCGCTTGAATAAGCAAGACGATCTGGAAGACCCTACATATCGTTACATGAGTGGAGAGTATAAAAGCCTTGGGGTTACCACTTCCACTCCCTGCAGTCCAAGAGCCACACTCGAAAGAAGAAGTTCAGCAGGGAGGCAAGGAATCTTTGGTCGTCAGAAAGGAATCCCACCATTGCCACCTGTAAGGAAGTCTAGCCTTGACCAAAGGAATCGAGCAAGTCCACAGCATAATCCAGGAAATTCTCAGACACCAAACCAGCATCTTTCTTTCCTTGGCAGCACACCTGAAGATCTGGCCAGTAAACATAAAGGACCAAATGTAGAGAGCAGCAGACTCTTCAGTGCCAAACTTGAGCAGTTAGCAAACAGAACAAATTCCTTAGGGAGGTCTCATGGGGCACATTATAACTGTCATTCCTTAGAGAGGGCTGAGAGTTTGAACTCTCTAGGCTCTAAGGGAGGAGTTACAAAAGACAGTACAATGCCAAGGACAGGTAGGAGCATCACCCGTTTTTTGCTCTCATCACCTACCAGTGGACCAAATGGTAATAATAATGCCCCACAATCACCCAAAGCAAGTCAATCCAAAATCTCTGCTGTTAGCAAACTCCTTATGGCAAGTCCCAAAGCTCGAAGCTTATCAACCTCTAGCACAAAGACCCTAAGTTTTCCACCAAGTCCCTCCCACAGTCCGTAAACCGAAGCTCAAGTTTGCCTTCAAATGGAAAGAACCAGAACCAAAATTCATGGTCAACTCAGTCCTTAAGTCGCAGCAGGGGGACAGGGTTAGTATCTAAGCTACCATTAAGAGCAGTGAATGGACGAATCTCTGAGCTCCTTCAAGGTAGTGGCAGCTCTCGTGCTACCCAAGGACGTGGGGCTTCAGACACTGAGGAGAGAGGAGCAGCAGTCCAAGGAGAGGAAAGGCCAGTGGTCCATACTTTGCCCTCACCTTACAGTAAGATCACTGCTCCAAGAAGGCCTCACCGTTGCAGTAGCGGACATGCCAGTGACAACAGCAGTGTTCTAAGTGGAGAGCTTCCTCCAGCCATGGGAAAGACTGCTTTGTTCTACCACAGTGGTGGCAGCAGTGGCTATGAGAGTATGATACGAGACAGTGAGGCCACAGGAAGCACATCATCTGCTCATGACTCGATGAGTGAAAACAGCAGCTCTGTTAGTGGTCGCAGGAGCCTTAAGAATTCAAAGAAAAGAAGTAATACAGGTAAGCAAATATCAGATGCTAAAAACTATGCTTATGTATGCTTAAAATCCATAATACAACATAAAAATGTAAACATATTTAACTATTAGATTTTTTGCTGTGTAATACAATTAGGGTGACCACCTGCTAATAGGCCCACGGGGGGACAAGGGGTATGTTTCTGAGGGACAATGTGGGACACTGCCTTGCACGGTGGTGCCCCCACCCCATGGGCAGACTCACTGTTAGTGGTTTACCCATTTCTAGCACATACCACCTTACATGGTATATTAATAATGCCATATTCCCCTAAACATGTGTAATTGCTGATGTACTGTATGCTTATGACAGAATCGACAAATGCACTTCCACTTACGATTTACTTTAGCTATTTAATTTTATTTATTTTTCATTACAATTTATTCACTTTAAGAATAAATTACTGCTCATATACAGCATTCGTGTTGAACAAGAGTGAATGATTTGTCCAGGGTTTTTTTTCTCTCATATTTTTGTAATGTTTGGGAAGCCAGAATGCACATGCATCAACAGAAACGGTTTGGGTTTATTTCAGCGAACTATTCATCCCTATTACCTCAATAATCAATCAATTACAGGCCTAAAACAATCATGCCCGAACAGACGGATATTAGTACATCTCATCACACCGGCACCCGCGTCTAAATCAGTTGTATGGTCTGGTTTTCAGTCTTTTTTTTCAATTGATTTGCATTTCAGTGTGTCAAATAAGTATTTGATCCCCAACCCAACTTAGTACTTGATGGAGAAACCCTTACTGGAAAGCACAGAGGTCAGAAGTTTCTTGTAGTTGGTCATCAGGTTTGCACAGATTTCAGGAGGGATTTTGGTCCAAATCCTCCTTGCAGATTATCTTTAAGGTTTCTTTCAAAGTATTCAAAGTATCAGCTCCCCACACAGATTTTCTATTTCTTTTTGAGCCACTCCTTTGTTGCCTTGGCGGTATGTTTTTGGTAATGGTCATGCTGGAAGACCCATCCACAGTGTTCTGGCTGAGGGAAGGAAGTTCTCATTCAAAAATCTTATTCAATGCGGTGAAGTCATCCTGTACCCTTAGAAGAGGGTCTTGTGGCCCATCCCAGACTTCTTGTCGCTGACGTCCTTCGACAGCTCTTTGCTCATGGTGATGGAGAGGTAGGAATGTAAGATTAAGATTGTCTAGACAGGTGTCTTTTATACACATAATAAACTGACATAAGACTACTGACATTGACTACTTTCTTAAAGTGACAAAATTAATATGTGTTCTACATGGTACATAACCAACCTGTTGGAACAAGAATTCTTGCTGGGTGGTAGGGGATAAAATATTTATTTGACTCACTGAAATGCAAATCAATTTATAACCTCTATATAATGTTTTTTTGTTTTTTTTTCTTGTTGATATTCTGATTCCATTCATATAAACCAACCATAAAAATTATAGACCAGCAGGGGATCAAATAATTATTTTCCCCACTGTGTTGTGTGTGCGTGTGTTTATGTATATATATATATATATATATATATATATATATATATATATATATATATATATATATATATATATATATATATATATATATATATATATATACACACACACACACAAACACATATACACAGATATTAATTTGTTTGTTAATTTATTTATTTTTTATTCTATGTGTGTAGTCTGCTACTCAATTTTGGCAAATATATTTAATGGCTCATTGTGGAATCCATCTTTCTGCATTACAAAAGTTCAAAGATCTCAGCACAGTTAATGTAATCCCTAATGAATTGTGCTCAAGAGAATGTACTACGAAGCTTCAGGACTCATTCCAGATTATAGTTGGAAGAAACAGAACTTTTTAAACCGCTCTCCTTCCCTTTACATGCTTGGATGATCTGTAATGATACTGACTGATAGCAGTTGCCAAACTTAGCTGTGGGTGGTCTTTCAATATTTAGTGCTGCATAAATTCCCAAATACACTCCTCTCCCATTTCCTCAGGCAAAGAGTTTTCTTTATTTCTTGCCACCACAAACCTTTGCATGGTGGGAAAAACTGAAAATTTAAATCCTTTCTCAGACACAAAAGATAGACCAGTACACGTTGAACTGGAAAGAAAAGTAGTATTGTAATTGTTGCTAATACTTTATTTGAAAAGGCATTTGCAAGGATAAAAAAGCACTGCCAGAGTTAAAATTTACATCTGCCAACCACCAACCTTTTCCTGAACTCAGAGCTCTGTCTCTCCGAGGCAATGAGGGAAGACTGAAAGTTTGACCTTTTCAGTGCTGTTTTCAGACCAAATGACTAGCTGAGAGATATTAATATTAACCTGTTCCTTGGTTCAAAATCAGATCACTTATCAGTAGACCTGGAAATGTCAATTTCTATGCAAATTGGGGAACTACTTCTGGTAAATTCCCTATTGTAGACTTGGTTCCCCCAGACTGGTCAGATAAGATACTCTCCTGCTATTATCTCAGTGGTTTTTTTTCGTTACACAGCTGCATCGAATTGTTGCGACTCTGTGTAGGTTCAATTTTGGCGCAGCAGCACTGTAGCACACTTTGATACTTTTTTTGTCTTTTCACTTGGTTTAGTTATAACACAACTCAAGATTGATAAAAATGTGTTTATATAGCGCTCATGATATGACATTATTTGATCCCTAGGGTCCCAGAGACGCCGTCTAATCCCTAACCTCACCTTAGACACCACCTCTCCCGTGAGAAAGCCACTCATCAGTCCAGGAGTACGCTGGGTGGATGGCCCCCTCCGGCCAACACAGAGGTGTTTAGCTGAACCTTTTGAGATTAAGGTCTATGAGATTGATGATGTTGAACGTCTACAGAGGAGGCGGACCGTAGGCAATAAGGTAAAAGTGTTTTTACAGCAGTTCTTGTCAATGCTTTAGAAAGATGTATGACTTATTGTTCTTGTGCCCTTAGGAAGTGGTATACTTTAGTGCCAAACTGAAGATCTCAGAGCATCGGCAACAGAGAATCTCAGAGGTGCGGGCCAAGTATGATTGGCTGAAGAAGGAACTAGAGCAAACCAAACAATATCTTATGCTGGAGCCAGAGAAATGGACCACTGAATGTAAGTCACTTGCACACTTTGGGTTGATATTAATGGTACCATTTCTAGTCCAAGAAATGATCATATATGAACAAAATAAAATTAATTGCAACATTCACCAAATAACTATGCAACCTGCAGGCATTGTAAAATGTTCTTCAAGACAAAAGTGTGTAGTGTGCTGGTTTTAACTTCTGTCAGTTAACATCCGTTTCCTTCATTTTTGCAGTTGACCTTCAACAGATGTGTGAAGTGGGCTCTCTGGAATATTTGGAAGCTCTGGAGTTTGTCACGGAACGACTGGAGAATCGGGTCAACTTCTGCAAAGCTCATCTGATGATGATCACATGCTTTGACATCACCTGTCGGCGACGGTAAAAGATTTGCCAAGTATTATGGACAGTTGGAAAAGGAAAAGACTCAGCAGGGTGTATGTGAGCAAGTTACAAAGTTGAAAATTTTGAAATGATTAGGAAAATATATAGGCTTAAATTTTTTCTAAAATGGATTTTGGTGGGGAATGGAAATGCTGGACTTGGAGAGTTGATGAAAAGAAAAGAAACGTTGTCCCACATAGATGGATAAGCACTTTGGAACTTCGGAGTCGTTGTTTGCAAAAATGGATTGCTCGCTTGCAGTGAATAAAATAAATATATTGCCATATGTGGATAAAAGAACAGATTGTTAAAGAAGATAAATAAAAACAGAACAAAAAGGACAAGTGCCTTGTGAACACTTCAATATCTTGGAAACCTATGGACAAAAATCCATATTTGTGTACAGATGGTGCTAGCTTAAAAAAAAGGGTTACAAACAAACAAACAAAAGTTTAAAAAGTATCAAAAAAAGAAAACACTGCTTGTTAAATCTCTTATTCTGTCTTGGTATTTGTATTGTTATACACTAGTCACATTCAACATGAACTGTTACATGTGTTTTATATGATTTTTTGTATTCTTGGACACACTGAGACCACATAGAGTGTTTCATATTCCATGGAATAGCACAGCAGGACATCTTGAATAATTATTCTGGCATAGACTCATTGATTTTTCACATCCCCTGCAGTTATGTTGGCATTTTCAGCAGCGTGATGCCTCGCGCTTGGCCACTCCAAAGTGAGACGGTTGAGAGGCGAGAAGAATCCTCAGTCTGGCCGGACCAACAAGGATCTCTTTTATCAATAATGCATCCCTACTTCTTGAGCATTTTTAAAACAAAACGTCCTAGTATAATATCGTTCGTTAAATACAACTTTAGTAGAACTTGTCAAATGTAGTCTTTTGCATTGCATTGCATATGTCTGCTCATTGGCCTTCCCTCTATGTGGTCTCATTGTAAGTGTGCTGACACTTTGGTATAAATCTGTTTATATATACCGTATATATATATATGGTGCTTGAGACAGTTTCAGCTCTAAATGTTTATAGCCTGTTTCTGGTACTTACTAAAGACTTCATATGCTTTTCCATTCCCGCTTCACTCCTCCTGCCTGCCCTGACCCTCGCCAAAGCAAAGGGGAGCAACTTTCCTGCTGTCCTTTTGCCATTGTAATGAATGAAGGATATAATTTATTTTTAACCTCAGGAGGCCTGTATGACAGAGATGCTTAGATTCTATAATTTATTTAACCTGCAAAGCACTATGCATTAAAATTGTACAGTAGCTAAATTCATGCCATATATATATATAAAATGTACTTATATATTTCACTTTTGTTCTTTGTTTTTGCATTTTTTTGTATTCGCATCTATTGCCAAATCATGGGAGACGAGAGAACAAGCAATTTCCATGTTTATTCATGAAATGTTTTTCATCACAACCCGTCACATTCTTCAGCATCTGTGGATCGTATAAGTAATGCATTGTGTGATATGCTGTACAATGTGAAACGAATATTTCCATAATGCGCTTTAATGTTCAGGAACATGGTTGCCAAACTAAGGCCTCGCTTCCTTTCACTAATTCATGTGAATATAAAGGAAAAGCAAAAAGACAGTTTGGCCCTACAGATGGATAAGAGAAGATGAGAAAAGTTGTCAGCATATTGCTTCATGTTAATACTGCGACAGTCGGCATGATTTCTTGTTCTATGAGGAAAAACAAAGTCTGAATGAGAGTTTGATTGACATATGGACTGATGTAAATAAAAGAGGTTTCAGAAGCAGCAATCTTTTTTCTGCCTTATTCTGCACAACTAATTAATAACTAAAACTATTTGAATATTCTCTTAAAACATTTCTCAGATATATATATATATATATATATATATATATATATTTTTATTCATTATTTTAATTCAGTATACCCCAAGCTTCATTTTAGATGTCTTAAGCTTCTTGCAGACGAGATTGATCTTCATCAGCTTTAATGAACAGCCATAAACCACAGATGCAGTTCAATAGAAAATCATATCAGACATCAAAGGAACACGGAACAAGGGATTTTACAAGTATATGATAATTCACCCTAAACCTGATAGGACAAATACACATAATAATAATACATCTTATCAGTGATCCTGATGCTTAGTGTGGATATCGGTATAAAACAAAGTACACTGATTTATATATACCATAGTGAAACTTACTCGTCATAAAAACCTTATCTATAACCTTTTAGTGCTGTTCGGTAATTTTTTTACATTTTTACTTAGGTTTTGGCACTTGCTATGTGAAAAATTTAATAAAAATAAATGAATCATGGACAATCATGCATGGGTTAAATGGTCCTGAATAAAATACACTTTTGGGAAGTGACAATGGAAAAGAATGGGAAGCAAATTTCATGTAGTGGAAACTATTGGTTCTGCAGCAGATATTTCATTTTCAGGTCTATGCTCAACTATTCCATAAATATAATTCAGCAGTACTATAAAATATTAAATAAAAATAAATACATTATCAAAACTAAAATATAGTAGATTAATTAACCACCATGTGAGCAGCACCCGAAGAGTATAAAGTATAAATACAATTGTATTCCTTTTGATTTTTGGTGACACATGACTGAAGATTTGTGGTTGGACTCATTCATGTTTTGTTAGGAATGATGTCATAGGCCTAACAGAGTGGGAGTCAGAGATCTCTATACTAACTTCCTCTATTTCCTCTTAAGCCCCATTCTATCCAACAGAATGACATTTTTAAAGATATTATCTCCATCTCAGAGAAGTGCACCTCCAAAAGCTGTTTGCTTTAGTGGCCACAGAGTTATGAGAGGAGAGGAGGTGGAAAGAGACGTGAAATCCCATCTATCTGCATCCTGATACTCAGGAGGGTTAAAAAGATTTAGCAACAATAACACGTTCTAGAAAAATATCCGGAAAAGTGTCATCTGTGCCGATCCAGACCGACTAGACAAACAAAAGACTTTTATTTCAGCATATATAGGTTTCCAGTAAGAAGCTCAGACACAAACTTTATTAATAATTTGATTATTTACACATCACTTGTTGTTTTACCATCAAAATGAGATCACTTCCTGAAGGATGCTTAATTACAATTAATTTAATTAATACAAAAGAAAGAGATACCGAGGTCATTTCAATTACCAATTAAACAATATTTACAAGAAAACATTCTGATTAGTGAAACGCCTGGACAATTTCTTCAAATCAACAGAATAAAATGCCAGTGTTTTGTGTTTGAATATAAATGGCAACATCTGTTCAAACCAGAGTATTGAAATTCTTTAAATGATCCCTCTTGTACACTTAACTGTTGTGAAAACTTACCAACATGATTTTCAACTTTAAAAACTGTTTAAATATTTGACTGAACATGGTAATATGTATTAAAATGAAGGATTGACACATTACAAATCAAGAGCATACTGCAATATCACAATCCAGATGGTAAAAGAAGAGCATAAAAACAAAGCAGCTGCTGAAATATGTTGGAAACGTCTTGCCAGAGTAACTCTGATGATTGAAGTTAATGATGAGAAACTGAAGCACAAATCTGATGTGTGTGTGTGTGTGTGTGTTTGGAGTGGTTGTTGTCTTTACACAACAGTTGATTAAGTGATAGTCAGAATCACACTAAAGTGATGTATAATCATTTTTAAGGGTCTTTAAGTCAAACTTTAATGAACAGTTTTGAAAAAAGCGACTACTAATGTACATATATATTAATGTGCCAATGGATATTCCTGAGGGTTTTCCAAGCAACACACCTCAAATAAAACATTCCCTTGATGTTCGGTCTCATTTGTACCATTCTTGTTTCTATTAACCCTTACATTCTAGTGAAATACTGTTCCTTTATTTAAAACAAGGCACTTTAAACTATTAAAAATTATTGTTGATAAGTGAAATACATCTGAAGAAGAATACAATTAAACTATTAGATGAATAAACTAAACTTTAAAAAAAAAAATGTCCACTTGGGGAAAACTAAAACTTTTTAGAAAAGAAAAATTACTAAAACATATCAATAGTATTAAAATAGTATTTAAATAATACTAAAGACACATTTGAATAATTTTATTAACTCGCAAGTGAACAGAAAACATGAAACCGCGTAAGTTTAAGGATTTACTGAATACACTGTGACCCAAATCATTTAGACTTAGGACTAGTTGCATTAATGCACTTTTGCACGTAAGTGACACTATTGTTTAGCATTTAAATTTAGCAATAATGTTTCTATTGCAACCACTAATTAGAAGTCAAAATACCTAGAAGTAGGACTTTCATTCGAAAATATGGAGGATAATAAACTACATTTTGGAATGAGTTTTAAAATTGAACATCTGTTGAGGGGGCAGCAAGTGGATCTCTGATATTACTGAAAATAATTAAAACACTAAACAAAATGAAAAATAAAATCTGAAATGAACTGAAAAGCAGAGTGAAGATGTAGAATTTTTCCCTCTGGCATTTTTTTCAGTTAAATTCTAAACCAGCTGGTTTGACACAAAGTGGCACAAAAGCAGGTGGCAGACACAACCATCCAGAAACTTTCCATTTGAGAGCAAATATAGCGGCGTGTTGACTAACAGCCAACATGTCAAAGAACTGGATGAGAGGAGTTTGGGGCCGTGGCGGGACCGCAGTACTCGGTCTCTGTATGATGGCACACATCTGTCTAGACTTGACCCAGCTCAGCCTGGCACTCGCTCAGTTTCCTCCTCACCTCATTAGTCAGGACGTGATCCGTCCCGTGGGTCACCTTCATGATGTCATACGCCTGAGGAGGGAAGCAGCGGGAGAAAGAGAGACGGTTGATTTAAATGATTGTCATGTGAGGACAGAAAATTAATTTAAAGGAATGTAACAGGAGCTGTGAGAGTCCAATGCACCCATTATGTTACCGTGGTATTTGGCTGCTGCACCACGAGCGTCACGGGTGAAATTTTACTGAGAGAAATGTCATATTAACACACTTCTATAATAATTAAAAAGTCAAATTAAAACTAAAATGTAATTATTACAGTATATTATAAAATTATAAAGTTTATTATTTTTCAGATGAAAGATAAAATGATTATTATATAAAATTATATTATAAATAAACTATTGGTGTCTTTATCATATTTATATCAGTTTTTTTATAAAATCAATAAAGGCTGTGCATCGAGATAATAAAGCATTTCTGCAAGAATGTTGGCCTTATTTTTCCATCTGCACATACAACAGGGCAGATTCAGACAGGGGCAGAATGCAGCCTCTCATTATGATCCTGATCTCTCTGTAGTCAGTTATAGGGCCGAAGAGTGTGTGCTACCAGACCTGTGTGAAGCTCCCCCGAGCCTCCTCCAGTCTGCCCAGGAAGTGCTGCAGCTTCCCCACCCGCAGCAGCTCCACCGCTCTGGACGGATGAGGATCACTGTAGTACAGTCTGTAAGAGGAAACACAAGATTAATTCTAGTGCTGGCAAAATAAATGGCAACAATATGAGCTTTCAGGTGGCCATTCTTTTTTTCTGTTTTGTGGATTAGGGTTTAAAAATCTTGGCTAATGACCAGATGTAGGTTCAAACCCTAGGAAGCGAGTTTTATGACCTACCACAGAGATATACAATAATAAATAAATACGGTTTAAAATAAATAAATAAATAAAATATATATATAATATTAATTCAATATTACTTGCCATTCTTGCAATTTATTGTGAAATTTACTAGCAATATCTGAGTGAAAATTGATTTTACACCAAATGTTTTTCATTGTAGTGCAACATCAATCATAGTTCGACAACACTAGAATATTATAATACGGAGATTGACAGTTTAATCATGTCAAGCAAGTTACTTTAATAAACACCACCTACAACGAGTGTTTACTACAACTAAAATGATTTAAATAACTTTAACAGAAAAAAAGCTGAAATACAATATTAATATTACATTTACAAACATAAACTTAAATAAAAACCTAAACAAGAATTAGAAATTGTTGTATTGACAACTAACTGAAACAAACTAGTTTTAAGCGAATTAACAGAATGATTAAATACTATGCTGCCTTCAAAAAAACAAAAAAAAAAACATAATAAAAAAAAAGAATTACATGCACAAAGGCCAAACAAATAAACAAATAATACATTTAAAAAATAAAATAAATATTAATTTATTCAATTAAACAGATTTGGCTATGTAATTATTCTTGTCTATATGACCAAAAATTTAAATTTGAGTTTTTTATGTGCAAGTGATCGAACCGGCGCCTTCATGTGGTATAAGTGCGCTGCTATTCAGCTTCCACACTCCGCAAAAACATTTGAGTATAGACATTATAGTTATAAAAAAATAAATATAATTCAATTAAATAAATAAATATTTTGCTAAGTAAAAATGCTCCGATATCAAATACCTTTTTATTTTCCTCTAATATTGGCTTGATAAGGCAGATTAAAGTATTTTGTTATCAATATGGTCACCAATGTATTATATACTATCATGGTACACTTGATGCTAAACTTTTGGTCAAAGCAGGGCAACTAGAAACTGACTTTAGATCAGCAGCTGCAAGTAGAAATAATAATATTTCTCCTGGAGAAGTAAATACAATAGATGGCTGCTGTACCAAACACAAAAACCCTAATCTGATCCTATTCCATCTGTCTCTGAAGAAATCAACATTTCTACTATTTCATTTTTTAATACATAGTGTTTAAGCACATCAAATTAATAGCGGTGATCCTGGCAAAGAAACATGCTAACATCAGCAAATTCCAGGTGCAGAAGTGTGAGGGTGATGTTCCCTGTCAGAAGTTCAAGAAAGAAAAGCCTTTATTCCACATTTCCCATTCATCCACACTGAGCCGAGGGCAGTAGGCCAGGCTTACTGGTGATCCTCTATGCTGAGATGGGCAAATCAGAGACAGGCTGATTGTCTGCCGCTCTAAAACCAGGACATAAAGTCACAAAGCCCCCTTCAAGCAAGACAGAGCAGGGGAAGATAATATTTAAGCATTTCTCTGGATAAACTACGAAATCATCAGAGCTAACAAAATTGGCAACCCATTTTAATACAGTAACATGAATTACTTCCAGAATATTCAACCCAAAAAGATTTCAAATGCATATGGTACTCCAGTTTGTTTCTGTTGTGTTCCAACTCATAACTCAAAAAGTTCGGTAAAGCTGAGCAGTTTTCTTCTTCATGACCTTGACTGACTTTGGCAGTAAAAGCAATGATGAAGATAAGCACTTACAGTTCTTCAAAACTCTCAGGGGTTTTGTACAGAGAAGCTCAGTCACTGTCTGAACACAGTTGTATTGTGAAACATTCGTCTGCTGGGATGCCTCCTGTCAGTCTTCATCATCTAGTGCAGATTTTTAATGGCGTGGGTTATGGGTCCGAGGTCATCTGACAGCAGAGATTGATGCTTTAAGCTCCTTAGGTTCTTTTAAAGACCCTTGTGATTTTGCTAGTTGTAAAAATGTCTAGAAATATCAGAGTCTTTAAATGTTACAACAAAAGAACGAGGATTCAAGTTTCACAAAGACAAATGTTTGTGGTATGTGAAAAGACTTAATGGATGTGAAATGATATTCTGAGAAATATTTAAATTACTGTCAGACAAGAACACAACACGAGCCCTGGAAGGTCTACTACAGAAAGTTCAACCGTTACAGACAGTTATTATAGACAGTATTATATAACATTATATAAATACATTTTAAGATTGCTCATTCTAGGCAATGTATCCAGACTTCTTTTAGAAAACTTTTAGACTACTTATTAATCTAAAAGTAGATTACGTTTATTTTTTGATTAAAAATAGATTTGAATAGGATTATTGTTATATAAAAAAAAGTATATGAAAGAATTGCAAAGGGTAATGGGCTAATGGGCTGATTAAAAGTTAATAATGAATTAAATCATAAAAATGTAAAATTAAAAAATAATACATTTACATCTTTACATTTGGAGTATTTGATTGGTTCATCTGCATGTCAATGAGTTCATTAACTGACAAACATATGAATGTGTTTTTAAATTATTGAAATATTAAAAGTAAATCTCAGGGGGTATAACAATGATGTTCCAATCAGCAAAAAAACAAAAAAACAAAAAAAAAAAAACACAAACACCATAAATTACAGAGATAAAGTGATAGCAATAACCAATTGAAAATACTATTTTTTCATTATTCTTTTTGCAGAAATTACCATTAATGCTTAGGAAATAGGAACCAAATGAAATGATGTTTTTTTTTTTATTTCATACTACCCTAAATGATGCCAGACTCATGCTTTATTTGCGGAGGCCATTAATACAAACAGAAGTGATTTTTAATTTAAATTTACCCTTAAGCAACTTTTTCTGCACATTATTGGACTATATTAAATGGTATGATAGATGGGCCTATTGATAAATACCAAATGAGAAGAAAATGATTAGAGAAAATAAACAGTGCGGATGCATTCACAACCTCACAACCCTTATACAACCTTAGTGAAACCTGCCAAAAAAACAATCAATGCAGCCAGCCAGAATTGCATTTTACCAAGAAGAATAAATCACCAACCACTGGTCTAGTCTGAACCATCGTCACCATTAGAGCGGCACTTTCAGTTGCTGTAGCAACAGTCAGAAGAACGACCTGTTAACACTCCCATTAGTGTTAGCTCAGCCTCTCTATTCATCTCCACACTGGATCATTACCAAGAACAAAGAGCTCTATCTCTGCCGGGACCACTTTGGAGGAATATTAAATTGTGATTTCTATCTCCTCACAAACAGCAACTTGTTCAGGAGCTGTAAAGAAGCACGGCCCCCAGGAAAGACAATAGCTTTTATCATTAATCTGCCCGGCAGACAATGACAGCACATTAACAAAGCCCTGCGCTGTAATCTGGATTTTACATCTCCATGCATTAAAAGAGCTTTTGTCATGTGATATCAATCTCAAATAACTCTCTTTGAACAGCAGTCAAGTCAACGTGAAGGTTGTTTTTTAGTGCTGATGCTACAATTCATGAAAGAATGCATATCAGATGATCAGTTCATGGCGGCATGTTGAAAACACATGCTTTTCTAATATGGATTGAAAAGGTTGTAGTAAAAATAAAGCACAACTTGTTTACATTACTTACTTCATCATTCTTAATAGTAATGCTTACATTACTAATTAAAAGCATTCTTAATACTAACTGATAAATATACTATTGCTTATTGTTAATTCATGTTTCTTGATAATACAGTAACTCATGAAATGTCAACAACTTGAAATTAATACAGTATTGTAATACAATAAGTGTTGTTATCTGTTAATTCAATATTCAAACATATTGCACTTAGATTATGTGCTGGCTAAAAACACCAGTAAACTCACATATCTTCTAATAAAGTTAATTATAAAAGCAAACATTTTTCATTAAATTAGTCCAAGTCCAAATTATTATAATACTTATATTATATATGAATTACTATTATAATAGTGATTGTATTATATACTATATTATGCAATTATTTATTTTAAAAAATGCCATATAAAAAGAAGTGGGCACTTTTAAAAACAAATTTCGTAAAATTTATAAATGACTTTATATTATACATAAACCTTTTAAAAATAAAATAAAAAATATATAAAATAATTGTTATGCATATTTTTTCCACTTAATTATGTTAACATAATGAGATAAACCTAAAAAAAATGGAATAAATTGAAATAAAAACAAAAAAAGCACTGAAAACGTAAAATGTAAAAACCTTTTGTTCTCAAAAACAACAAACAATAAGGTGTGGGTGGGGTTATCTACCAATCGTAAACAAGAAGGAGGTTTCAGGAAACCTGTTTGCAAACAGTCATTTTCTTGCAGTTCCATTTGGTGGCACAAAAACTACACATTTCACCTTAAAGCTTTAATAAAACTACTCAATTAAGCTTCCTGAGTTCTGAAAGATCAACCCTTGAGCACTAAAATCTCGCTACACTGCCACTAAAAATGTTTTCTTTATAAATACCATATATTTATTCATGAGCATGTTTATATATAGGAATCTTTTGTGTTTCTGCATCTCCCTCTTATGTGACCCCTCTCTTCCAGGGAACATGTTTGGCTGCACCAGACTCACACTATCACCTCTATGACTCACAACATTACCAACCTGACCGCCCGCTCAACTTTATATCACCTCTGACCGCACCATCCATCAGTCGCCCACCTTTGACTCCATCCCTGAACCCTCAGATTAGTAACAAATTCCTCCATTACAATCCAATCCTGCTGGACCCCATCCCTTTCCCTCCTCGTGCTGTAATACTTGGTTTAGTCAGCACCCTGTCTGTTACCCAGACTCCCACGCTGCGGTTTTAGTGTCACTAATGTCTTCCTGGGCCTCCGGATCGTTCTGGCAGCTTTTCAGGACTGTGTGCTCTGTTTTTTATCGGTTTTATGAAGCATTGCTGTAGGTGCCCCAAAACAATCCCTAACATTTCACACCCATTTCCCCTCTGAACTGCTGACAGCAGACACATATTTTTTGACCCTGAAAAACCCGAGGAGCCCTTTTATTAAATAACTATTTAGTTGTGTAGAAAGATCGGGTTCGCTTTGACACTCATTTCGAAGTGAAGTGGAGAACATGCTCTGGTGATGAAGTTCTGGCACCGATACAGCAGAAGGTTAAGTTTCAGGAGTCATGACAGTGAGATGAGGACAAAGGAAGGGATTCTTCCTCACACATGAAACTTCAAGGAAGCTGTCAGTGCAACTAATGACCAACAATATCAGCGTAGTAATAATTCAGATCATTTTAAAACATGGAAAGCATAAATTCTACAGATTATATGTAATACAGCGGCCCCAAAAAGTACTTCAAAGCTTAAAACAATAATTGTAGTTAAATTTCACCTAATTTTGAACAGTATATTTATTGTTTTACAGTTTGAAATCTACCAACTGATGTTTTGTTTTGTTTTATTTTTTATTTTTTTAATTGAATAATGTTTTCCATTTACACCAAAACAAAAACAAAAACAGCACCTGTGTTTGCTGGAACTTTACCATATGCCATGTGATAAATCAAAGTTCCTCACAAATAGCTTTTCCTGAAGTATATAAATAATAAATAAAAATAGTCACAGAGAATTTCAGAAGTTCGCAGAGTTTTTTTGCTGTAAATTATAAGATTACTTTTTTCAAAGACTGCAAATTTAATTTACACGTGTTTGAGTATATATATATTTATATATATTGTAAATACTGTAAATTAAATAAAACAAGTATGTGTGTATATATATATATATAGTATATACACACAAACTTTTTTTTTTAATTTACAGTATTTGCTTTGATATTCTCTTATATAACACAATAAAGTTCACACATTAGGTTTCGTGACCAACATGTGTGAATACAGTGGTCTATATATGTCTTTCTACTTGGCAATGAAAGGTTTGTTGTAAAAGCAGCATAAATAAGAAGAGGAGATTCTTCATACATTATTTAGATATAACCTGTTATTTGTTATGGCCTGAAATACACATCTCTGAAGTATTGATGTAGAATTCTGAGCTTTTCTTTACACCACCTGTTGGTGTTTTGACAGTACATAAAATAAACATATCAGTAGCAGCTCATTAAAAATAATTAGGCTTTAATTGGCATGACTGATGATATTAAGTGTAAAAGATTGAGAAAAGTGTGCATTTCCAATCAGAGTTGGGTCCATGAATGTTCAGCAATGTATAAAGACAAAACATAAATGTCTGCACACTGATAATTATGCTCCAAAATGTTCTACTGAACCAGACTGCAATGTTTAAAGCTCTTTGGTCTTCAAGCAAATTTAGCCTTATAATATAAGTGTAAGTTTTCCTCAGTAAGCATCACAACCCTTATTGATGACTGGGTAAGTGAGCTATACACTACCAGTCAAAAGTTTTAATGTTTTTTACAGGATTTTCTTATGCTCATTAAGACTGCATTTATTTGATCAAAAATACAGGGAAAAAATAATAATATTGTGAAATATTATTATGATGTAAAATATTTTTTTTCTATTATAATATAGATTAAAATCTAATTTATGCAAAGCTGAATTTTCAGCATCATGACACCAGCCTTCAGTGTCACATGATTTTCAGAAATCATTCTGATATGCTGATTTGTTATCAGTGCTGGAAACTGTTGTGCCGCTTCATATTTTTTTGGAAACTGTGATACTTTTTTCAGGATTCTTTGATGAATAAAAAGTTAAAGAGAAAAGCATTGATTTAAAATAGTAATCTTTCTAACAATATACACTACAGATCAAAAGTTTGGTAAATATTAAATAGTTTCTGTAATTTTGATTCTTTTTTTTTTTTCTTTAAAGAAATTAAAACTTTTATTCAGCAAGTAGGTGTTGAATTGTTAAGAAGTGATAGCCAAGATTTATATTGTTAGAAATATTTATATTTTGAATAAATGCTGTTCTTTTTAACTTTTTATTCTTTAAAGAATACTGAAAAAAATCTGTCCAAAAAAAAAAAAAAAAAAAAAAAATTATATATATATATATATATATATATATATATATATATATATATATATATATATATATATATATATATATATATATATATATATATACACACACACACACACACACACACACACACACACACACACACACACACACACTGTATTTGGCAACACAACTGCTTCCAACATTGATAATTAAATAAAATCAGCTTATTAGAATGATTTCTTAAGGATCATGTGACACTTTATACTGGAGTAATGGCTGTTGGAAATTCCGCTTTGCATCACAGAAATAAATTATTTTTACCTTTATTTTATATTGTAATAACATTTTGCAAGATTCCTGTTTTCTTCTTCTTCTGTATTTTCAATCAAATACAATTCAGCCTTGATGAGAATAAGACTTCTTTAAAAAACTTTACAAGTCTTGCTGATCCCAAACTTTTGACCGGTAGTGTAGATACGAACGGAGTGCTGAGAGACTACTGCAGCTGAAATGTCCTGGTATCGGCTGCTTTGTGCGGAGATCTGCATAAATCAACATCTATAATAACACTAAAATAACAGTGCTGGAACTGTGCAAATGCTTTCTAAATGCACATTTTGTGGAAATGGATGTGCAATTATATTAAATGTGTGAAATTATTTTAGCGTCTTTGTATTTGCTGCAAGAGGCCACAGTATGGTTTGCTTTGCAGAGAAAATGTGTAGTGGCTTCAAGATGTTTATTTATATAGCGCTTTATATGATATAGATTGTTTCAAAGCAGCTTCACAATAAATGGACTTCTGTGAGGGCTACTTGTGGATTATTGTGATGTTTTTATCAGCTGTTTGGACTCTCATTCTGACGGCACCCATTCATCTACATCTCACACCAGCTCAACTACATCTGAGACCAAACTCACCTACATCTCATTTGTGGGTGAACTATTCTTTTAATAAAAAGGAAAATAACAGTGTTAATGTTGTAAAATTAATCAGTTACGAATCAAATTCCGTTTCAACTGTAATGCAACTTTACAAAAAGACAATAGTGTTATTATAAGGCTCAATTTAGTTCAGTGTTGATTCAATTCTACTTAATACCTGTCAATGTTGCAAAGTTCTCCAATTATAAAACAAGTTCAATTTAACTAATCAGCTATGTTGATTCAATTCAGTCCACAAACAGTGCCAACTTTGCAAAATTAGTTATTAGTCATTAACCAGTTCAATTCAGTTAAAATTGTGTTCTCATCCAATACTATAAGTACAGTTAAATCAATAATATTACTCAGTGTTTTTAAAGATTTTTACAGATGCAATTAAAAAGGGTTGAATGTCGTTGCATATTATACCAGTGTGTTTCAGGTGATCTGTTGTTCTGAGCAACATGCTGATGGAGGTAGGTCATTATTTTTGCAATTCTGTTTGCTGTCGCTTGTGGTGTAAAAATTACTTCACCGTTCAATGACAATTTGGAGACAGAAATAGACTGAACTCATTGACAGCAGTATGCTGTTGTAGATCAGTGTAGGCGCCTCTAGCAAAAACTGCAGACGGTGTAGACTTATGAACTTGACTGAACCTTCTGTGAATAGATCAGATGCCATTTGGCGAGGAGATACAAGTGGTGCCTTAAAAGCCCCAGTAGTGACTAAAAGCTTGATGTGGTCAGTAGTCAATAAAATGTTCATATAACACAGAAGGAACTAAACTACAGCAGTTATAAATACAAAAATGCTACTCGTGTGGGCACAATAATACTAAAAATCTGACTGATTCGACTAAATATTCATGCACTCTTCACTCTAATTAGAAATGATAGAAAAGCTCAGGACATGTTCTAGAGATTTCAACTAAACAAACACAAAACAAAGTGATCTAGTGAAGTCTGGACATGTGCCTCTATTGTTTAGCTTGATTGAAACAAATCTTTGCATGCAGTGAGTCGGGTCTAAAGAATGTTCTGTTTACAACTAGATGCACATTGTCTATTGATAGCTGAAGTTAAGCAAAGCCACACTTCAGGCAATAAGACAAAAGTACATAAACAGTCGAGTTAAATCACTCTTGAACCTCCAACAAACATCCCTTGAGAGCCAGAACCGTCAAAGTGGACCGGTCAGAGTTTTGCTGGAACAAAGGGAAACTCCACAGACCTGGATGCCTCTGGCGGCTCATCGTGTGGAGTCGGACTCACAGGAATGTTCCTTCTTCCGCTTCATTGGATAAACCGCCTAATGTTCTAATTTGCATATTAATAACATGGCAGCCTGTCTCACTTTAATCTTGAACTCGTCTGGAATGTAAGGAAGACTGATTAAGCAAATGACCTTTAACTCGACTGTAACAAACATTCTTCACTTTTGCATTGTTTTTTTGTTTACTATTTTTGTCTACCTACATAACTTATAAAATTATTATTATATAAAAATGTTATTATTTTAATTCTTATTATTCAATTCAAATGTAAATGTCGTCTTTGTATTTATATTTATATGAATGAATGTATATTTGAATTGAATAATAAAAATTAAAATAATAATAATATTTTTTTTAAGCGTCAAAGAGAAGACGACTAGACATTCCAATTTGGTGTCCGCATTAAATTAAATGGACAAAACCTGATAAAATGTCTACTTTAATGTTTTACATAACTTTTGTGAAAATGAAAAGTTAAAATATAGGTGAAACAATCATTCATCATAACAGATATATTCATGTAAAAATAAAAAAAACATAGTTATTCTGACCTGTACTTATTAAATGTATAAAAGAAAATGTGGTCAGACAACATTTTATTATATTTTAAATGATTAACGACTTCTTGCTGAAAAAGAGGTAAAACTTAGTGGTTTCAAGAATAGCGGCAAATATTAGTAAGGCTAACTGAGATAATAAGACTTTATTACAATTAATTTGTTTTGAGGGCTCCATTGTGATCTTTAAATAGAGTCTTTTAATGTCACCTAATGAGTCTTTTGAGATTTGTTTTTGGCACATGAACTATTGCTTCTCTAAATTACGTTTTAGTGGGAAGCTTCTGTAGCATTTTAGCTTCTGTAAATCATGGTAAAAATCTATAATGGTCATTGCTTTTTGCTCAGAAAAAAAAAAAAAACGAATTAAACAGGACACATTCTAATGTATGGGAAACAAAGCTGAAACTTTTTATTGTTTTGATGCTTGAAAACGTCTTTGACCCATATATAGTGAATTTTAGAGACAGTGCCTGCTAAAACACCACCGAAATTACATTTATCCATTTGACATGACTGAATGACAGGAATCCAAAACATTCATATTCTAATGTATTAATGAGCGAACCGCAGTTGAGTTATTGATAGCGCAGTCACCTGGATGTGAAAATGCAGATACCAAAAAACCTGTGATGTGTTTAAACTCATGGCTCCAGTGTAACTGGGTCAAATAGTGTGACTCTACCTTGATAAACAAGTGAGAGGACTGAAATCTACAGTGTTTTATATGAAACACTTCTCTCTAGGTTTGCTTAAACAACACCATCAGGAAGAAATTAACAAAACAGAGAAAAACATTTTTTAGGCACACTTGGCAATGACAGGTAAATTGATCATTAACTGTATATCTACACATAAAAACACATTTTTATTTTTATTTAGCATTATTTACTTGCAAAGCCAAATTATACCTTTTTTGACACTTGGTTAGTCTTAATTTTGGTCCCTGTAAAAGCAAAATTCATCAGACTAATCGACCCCTATAAGTTGTCAAATCATTGAATATCCCTGGGTCTAGGTTTTACAGACTGAATAAAAGTTCAAAGTAAAAGGCAAAACATTGTCATACATAAAAATGAGAAGCTGCAATGCTAATTTTCTAATCAAATTAATTATTGTGAAAAAACAGCATGCACTAATGAATCACTTTGCAAATATTAAGCAGTTGAGGAATTAAAACAATTCGGTGGCTCTCACTAAACTCCCTGACTGATCCTCAAATAGAATTGGTGAAGAGATAAATGTCTATTAATCTTCAATAGCCAGCAGCGACTGTAGTTAATATGCAACATGTACAACTGGATCCAGTTCCTTTGCAAATAAATCGTACCATAGATAGACAGCAAGTTTTGAAAAGTTTCTTAAGGTAACCAAATTTAATTTTCTTGTGTTGAAAAGTGATTTCAAGGGCATTCAAGCTCTCTTGTGATGTGAAGGATCTATTATTGCTTTTTCAGGTGGTCTCTCAGCAATCATCTCTTTGGAAACCTCTTGTAGTTTGAATGACAGAGGAGGGGGGCAGGACTACTGCTAATAATTGCCTGTTCAGAAAGCATTCACACAGCGAGCACAGGACCAGCCAATTCCAGAAATAACTTGGGATCCCAGACAAAACCAATAATGAACCTCACAGTTTTGAAACGCCGAACAAAAGCCCATGATGAATACTGAATCAAGCTGTAATGGAATGTCATGAAGCCCGGCGTTATGTGATGACTGGAGCTGTCACTTAAACAAAACCGTTTTTACAGCCCTCATGGCCAAGTTGTGATTTTTACTGATTTTCTGCCCAAATGTTTGATGGATATTATGACTCCTGATGACTCTTAAACCCCATTTTCAAAGCAAAAAATAGGGCATTTGCAATGATAATGAATTAAAGTGGAAAAAACAAGGCACAGTTGGAAATTTTTGTACAGTGTATGGACATTATTTCCATTCTGATAGCAAAAAGCTTTTTCTCCACTGATGGCAGTTCAAATTAAAAAGTTTGGGGTCTGTAAAAAAAAAAAAAAAAAAAAAAAAAAGATAGACTAATATTCAAAAATATTATTATAATTTAAAATAACTGTTTTCTGTTTTAATGTATTTTCAAATGCAATTTATTTCTGTAATGTAAATCTGAATTTTTCATTTTTGTCACATGATCCTTCAGAAATCAATATGCTTGTCAAGAAACATTTCTCATTACTTCTCAAATCAATGTTCAAAACAGTTGTGCTGCTTAATATATTTGTTGAAACCATTTTTTTCAGGATTCTTTAACAGAAAGTTCAAAAGAACAGTATTTATTTGAACATTATAAAATGTCTATCAATTTATTCTTTCCTTTAAACATAAATTTTTATTCATGTATTTTATTCTGTATACATCCCAGGTATTTCCATATATTTTTAGTATAGTATTTCAAAATTTAAAACCTCTTTTAGTAGCAGATTTGAGCCTTAAATTCTCTTGGGTGAAGACAGGTAAAGAAATCATTGTGAAAGCAGCAATTATCAGTTGCTTGAAGGATATGCAATGAAAAGGACCAAACGGTTGAATAATGCTTGTGTGCAGTATTTATCTTTCTTTATAACGTGCATTTATCTTGTTGTACTAACAGCAGAAACTGCGGCGACACTGGCAAGCATCAATCTCAATGTCAGTTCAGCATATAAAGAGCCATTTTAGCAGCATTTTTCCTCTTCCTTGCATTGGCGGCCCTCCCTCGGCACCATAAACATTAATCAGACGCAGTATAAAGCTGGGGAATAAGTCCAACAGGCAATATAAAAACTAATTCATGCTTTGCATGAGCTGACATGGGAAGACAGGATCCAGCGCAGTAGAAAAATAACAATATTCATATTTCCCCCATCTAACAGGGGAAAAGCTGTTGGGTAATTTCACTTTTTTTCCAAGGTTCAATGCCTCTGAAGCTCTAATTCGACTGTTTCTTTACTGTCTACTTTTGAATTTAGTGGAAGTCACTGGAGGTCTAGCGCCGCTACAAACTGACATCTGCAGGAGCTTGAAGTCAATAATCTCTTTGCATTTAGCCTGGAGGTAGGTATTATTCCTAGCACTATGGGACAGAGACCATTCCAAACATGCTTTTTCCAACAACCACAAATGAAACACCACAGTAGAAGAGTCCCAAACTTCCTCTAGATCTCCTGTTTTAGTTGACTACACGAATGCACTCAGAAACGCCTTCTTCAAAAGACGACCAGTGTCTGCAGATCTGTTCTACACGTCTCATGGGAAGTCACATAGTGCATGGCTATGGTGCACAATTGGTGTTGTGCACATCGATTCAGTAGTAGTTGGTGATGAATACCGTCCTGCGGTGCATGTCACCTGGGGTCTGCCCTTTCCTAAATTGATTCATTTGTCCCATTTAAACAGCTGAAAAAGCTTTTTTTTATGGGAAAGATCACAGAAAAGACCCCTGGTATCAGGACAGGCCACATACGGTATGTAAAAGCAGCATGTACAATCATGGTAAATGTCCTGAGATTCAAATATAACATTTTCTCAATATTTCAACATCTAATAAATGAACCAGTCAGCATCCTATTTAATAAAACAATCATGGCTTCCTCCAAAGCAATGAAACGGTGGTGTCAAAACTAGTTTAACAAACGAATAAAAATATTTCAGTTAAGTCAGTTACTTACACTATTTAAAGAAGATCACATTTCAATTGTGAATGATTTTACAATGGCAAAAAGTAGATTTTTACATTTTCTGAACATAATGTGTGATAATCTTGCCACCACGATGCTTAACATGTTGCTATAGTATGTGGTCTCAAGTCATAATCAAAGTCATTACATTTTGTGCGTGCTTTATTATCGGACAAGTATAAATCATGCATTTGACCAGTGAGGCGTCTAATACTATATTGTTTAGAAAATTTTGTAAAAATGTATTTATTTTTTGGAAAGGGAGTCTTATTAATGTTCAGCAAGGCTGCATTTATTTGACCAAAATTAGAATAAAAACTAAAATACATGTTCAAATATTAGTTATCTATTTAAAATATATTTTACACTATTTATTTATTTTTTGTTATTGCAAAGCATTTTCAGCAGCCATCGCTCCTTCTTTAGTCATATGATCATTTTGAAATAATTATAATATGCTGATTTGGTAAAGAAAGAAAGTTTTTATTTGAAATACAAACAGAATTCTAAAAACGTTTTAAAAACTACTCCGATGACAATGAGGAAAAAGCTATTATTAAATACTATAAATACTATAATGGGGATTTATTCTTCAGTACTGCCTTGAGTTCTTATGAACTGAATCTGCACTTGTCTGTTTTTGGTCTTCAGACGTGAGTGAGTCTGTGCGAGTCACAGTTATAATGGGACTTTTATAGATTTGAGGGTGTGATGGAGGTGTATTCCATGGAGATTTACCAGGAAGATCTATCAGTAAAGAAAGCGAAAACAACTTTTTGATGCAGACACTCACTTGTAAGGTTCCAGAGCTCTATTGCCATACTCCAGCGCCGTCTCATAGTCGTCCAGACTAATGCAAGCATCCATAGCCAGATCCAGCAGCCTGAGCACATAGATGTTCCTGTCCGGGACCACATCTGTATATCTGTGCAAAAGAGCCTGGCTCTCTTTTAGAAGCTCCTCCCAGCCTTTTGATTAAACAGTTAAGTACACAAAAATAATAAAAACTGTATTACAAAAACTACAGAAGCTAAGACCAAGAAAGTCTTACTGGTTAAGCCAGTTACAAAGCCTGATGGAGACACTGGCACGCAAAATCAAAAATGAAATCTAAGCTTATTATTTCATGATGGAGACCGCCTGCTTTTTTATTTTACTTTATACATCAGCCGTGTGTCCAAAGGGGTAAAAGCAAGCGAGTCAGACAGAACTGAGAGATTTTCCCTCACACCTTTCATTGCAATGTCTTCGAAACTGATATGACTACAGAATTGGGCATAGTTTGCAGAGACTAGCAGTTGTTTCCAGAGCCCAAATGCTACAGGCTAATTCACTTCTCCCTGCTAAACCTAGAGATACAGTCAGTTCTCACCCACTAAGTGTTGATTCTGCTGTGAAGGATACGCTGCTCCGACTGAAGCTGCTCCAGGTGAGGGATGGCGTCTCTTAAGGACCTCCACGCAGTCTTCTCACCAGCCAGCATGTCACAGTCCTGTTCACAAAATAATGTCACATGAATTTCTTTCTTTTTTTCTTTTTTTTTTAAACCAGTAGGAGTAATAGCAAAAATAACTATCACTTTATTGATATTAATATTTGCTGATTTACTTAATAAATGTATTTATTTTGATAAATTGTAATTACATTTATTTATTTGTATAAATACATCCTGTGTAATTTAAAAGAAAATTAACCATATAAATAAATAGCAAAAATAACATAACACTCAAAGAATGAAATCAAAAGTTTTCTTTAAAAAAAATTACATTTACTCCCTCATTATGTTTGAATAAATAACATGCATTGCATTAATTCACAATACATTTATTTATGTTTAAAATTGTATTTTAAAATTAGTCTGAACATTTGGTATGTATAATGTATTATATTATATTAAAATGTATTCATATTTATACATATATTTTATATTTGTGATTTAAAAAAAACTTTAAAAAAAAACAGTAGCAAAAATCACATTACAAGTATGAATTAATCAATGGACACAGTCGATCAAAAGTTGCTATGTAAAATATAATTATTTATTTACACTTACTGGTGTGAATAAATATTTACTTATTTTTGTAAAATACTGTTTTTATGAAAAACATTCATTCAAATATCATTTTATTACTTTATAAATGTAATTAATTTAGAATTACATTCATACAAATTTATCTCAAACCAGTCAATCAAAAGCTGTAAAAAAAAAAAAAAAAAACTACAAAACACTACACTCCAATTTGTCTAGAACAACACGGACCTGAAGCTAGCAAAGTTATCTCTGACTAAAGATTTTTGAACTTTTACTGCATTATAGTTAAAATGTGTCTGTCTGTCTGGTGCAATGATGCTTAAAATAAGAAGGATGATTGGGGGGAGGGGGGTCATCAAACATCAAAGAGCTTCATCCCTTCCACAGCACAAAAACATTCAAAGGAGGATGAGAGAAGCTGTCAGGATTACAGAGCCGTGAGGTGCGTGAAGACTGAACCGGCTTGTTTCTGAGAGGGCAACTTTATTTCAGGATAAGCGTGATGAAGAGTCGGAGCCATAGGGGGGTCTGTCAGACCCTCAAATCCCTGCGGAGAGACGTGTGTTTGTGTGGCCCCTGGGGATACATGTATAAGTGCCTCTGAGACATCAAAGCCGTGTGATGTATCAGAGGTGAACAGTCACAGAGCTGACAACACACCAGTGTGACTGCCTGAGCACTCGCTCAACTCTCTCTCTCTCTCTCTCTCTCACACACACACACACACACACACACGCACACACACACACACACACACACACACACACACAGAGAGAATCAATTGAAACTCTTTTACAGAACTGCTTCACCTCAAATACTACCTTTCCATAATGCCATTTTAAACTTAATATCTCTTGATAACTCTTTGGGGTAAGTAAGGTTTTTTTTTCCACTTTAATTCAACAAGGACACATTAAACTGGTCGATAGCTACAGTAAATACATGTAAATAAAACAAATGATTTCGATTTCAAATAAATGTTTTTTTGAACTTTCTATTCATTAACGAGAAAAAACATTTTATTACAGTTTCCACAAAAATATCAGGCAACACAACTGTTTTCAGTATTGACAATAATCAGAAATGTTAGTCACACATTAATTTTAAGGTACAATTCTCGCTATTAATAAACCATTAACTATGACCTTTACCTAAAACAACTCTTTATTTCCTGCTTAAATTGGTTGTTAAGGTGAGATCTTGAAAAGGATTAGGGATGTAGATTATGATCATGCAGAATATGTGCTTCATATGTACTAACAGAAAGCCAATATGTTAATAATAGGCATGCCAATAAGCAACTATTTAATAGTGATAATTGGTCCTATACTGTATAAAGTGTTACCAATATTTCTTAAGCATCAAATCAGAATATTAGAAAGATTTCTGAAGGAGTAATGATGCTGAAAATTCAGCATAGTATTACTGAAATAAATTGCATTGCATGTTTAAATTCTATTAATATTTCACAATATTACTTTTTTAATGCATTTTTATCAAATAAATGCAGCCTTGGTGAGCAGCATAAAATACTTTCCAAAACATTTAAAAAACTTTTAAACAGTAATGTTCATAAGTACATACGGCTCATAAGTCAATATGCAATTAATGTGTAGATATTTACTCTTTTCTTTTTAATCCGATAAACATTTTACCTTTACAAAACCAGACTATGGTTTATGGTGAATTATAAAATAAATAATTAAGAAGACCACACTGTTTATCAAAAAGTCAAACTTACACATTTGTTCTTGCAATAACAACTACAACTTGCAACATATTTCAGACCACATAACAAGAAGGATCCTGTATTGGTTTTAAAAATATGTTCTTGCAAGAATCAAAGAAAGACAACATACCAGAAAGTATATATATATATATATATATATATATATATATATATATATATATATATATATATATATATATATATATATATATATATATGAATGGGATGAAAAGAGAAGTAAAAAAAAAAGAAACAAAAAGAAAAAAACAATTTGTATCTCATATAAACATCCATAAAAGCAATAACCTTACTGCACTGCAAGAAGTATTTCATAAAGACAGTGGTATTTATACAAATATATTTGTATTGTTCAACCAAAGGTTGGGAAACTAAATAACCAAATGGAATCAGATATTCACAGTAAGCTGTACGAAGTGTCCTGTGCTTTTGTTCCAGTGCACTCATTACATACATAAATGATTTATCAGATCGAGTGTAATGCAGGAGAGAGATAAGTGCATGTCATGAGAGGACAAAAATGACTGCTCAAGTCTCCACAGTCCTCTGCTTCTACTGTGGAAATCACTAATAAACCTCATAACTGCACATGAAATCACATTGTTGAACATGATAAACACGTTGCATCTTATCAATCACACCAAACCCTCTGCAAGTTTTGACATCAGACTTTTTACCTGCACATTTATTTCAGAATCCATTTTACATTCTGGTCAGATCTCCATAACTATAAAGTGGCTTTAAAGCACAGACTTATACATCTGCTTGCACAAAGGAAACACTTTTCTATTTGCTTTTTCTTTTCAATGGAAAAAGCCAATTTCTTGTTAATGTGGACATCTTAATTACAGGGAGGGAGCCAAGAATCAAATGGTAGACTTTGCTTATTAGTGCAAATTCAATAATCATGTTATTCACTGCAGTACTGGTTAGAGTGCACGGAGTATAAAAACATTCCAGTGAACGAAGCGTGACAGGAAGTCTAACGCTTTAACAAATGTTCCCCCTTATATATTCTGACCACAGATTAAAAGCACTTTGCTGGCAAAAGTAAAGTACATACTTCATGACGATATATTAAGAAAACATGCAGAACTGTCAAAAATCTACCAGATAAAAATGAATGTGCAAGATTTTTCAGCAAATGTTTGTATACAGGTATGGAGAAACCATTCTTTAAATAATAAATATTTGATTTGTATATATATATATATATATATATATATATATATATATATATATATATATATATATATATATATATATAAAGGTGTTGAAAAAATATTATATAAAGGTGAAATAAAATAATCACAATTAATCTTCAGAAGACAGTCTTCAGAAATCAGAATGTTAAAAAGGAATAATAATAGTAATGGTTCAAAATGTTGATTCCAATTGGAACTTTTTTTTCTGTTAATTACATTTTCTGCAGCCCCCCAGCCCCTCCATTGGGATACAGTGAACGAATAGCTTACACAAAAAAAGAAAATTTTAACAATAAAATATAACATTAAAAAAAAATCTAAATCCAAGATATAGCTTAGTTTTTTCTTCATTACATCACTTGTTCATGAATGGATCCTCTGCAGTGAATGGGTGCTGTCAGAATAAGAGTCCAAACAGCTGATAAAAACATCCCAATAATCCACACCACTCCAGTCAATCAATTAACCTCCTGTGGAGTACTTGTGGATTATTGCCATTCTGACGGCACCCATTCACTATATGATTGGTGAGCAAATGATGTAATGTTAAATTTCTCACAATCTGTTCTCATAAAGAAACAAACTCATCTACATATTGGACATCCTGTGGACATTGTCCACAAATGTTCATTTTTAGGTGAACTATTCTTTATATAACCCCAAAGGATCTTGCACACTACTGATATGTTAATTGGGACACAGCCTATTTTATCAATAGATTTGTAAAGAAAATCTGGTGCAAATGTGAAAGAACACTGAAGAATAAAACACTCAAAAAGCAGAGAAATATATGGCCAGACAGCCTTCGGGAACAGGAGAACATCTGTGACCCCCACACGACTGTCAGCCTGAATCACATCTCCGGTCGCCGGAGGTTCTGGGAAGGTGATAATCTTTACTTTACTGCACATACAGCTGCTCTGTTGTTTTAGCGTGTCAGTATGTCCTATTGCCCTCACACGGGTTGTCAGATTACCGCAAAACTGGTGGTGACTCAACAAGTCCCTCTCATCAGAATGTCATCAGTGTAACACTTTACACACCTCACCTGTAATTACCTCACCCCCCCCCACTCGCGCACGCACACACACACACACATACACACACAATAAGGACCTTTGATGGAGTGTTATGATGGAATATATCTGCTAAACAACAAACTTAATTTTCAGAAGAAAAGTTTTTAAGGCCAAAAATTTACATTAACACTTCCATTCAAAGGTTTTGTGTCTGTATAATTATTCTGAAGAATGCTGAAAAAAATCACTGTTTCCAGAAAAATATTAAGCAGGTCAACTGTTTTCAAAATTGATAAGAATGAGAAATGTTTGCTGAGGGGCAAAGCATCATAATAGAATGATTTCTGAAGTATCGTGACTGGAGTCCGAAGACTGGAGGAATGATGCTGAAAATTCACCTTTGCAACACAGACAAATATATTTAAAAATTTATTAAAATAAAAAAAGTTATTTTAAAGTACAATAACATTAAACAATATTAGTTTATTTACTGTATTTCTGATTAAATAAATGAAGCATTTGCGATATTTTGTTTTTCTTGCAAAAACACTTACATTTCTGAACAATAATATATGCATGGATGAATTCTCTACAAGAAGTAAACATTAAATAACATGCATTAAGAAAATATTTTTTACATTTTTACTTAATTTTTTAATGTAACTATTTTCAATTCTATATTAAATTAGTATTTCTATAATACTCAAGACTCTCTACAGTATTCTGGGGCCTAGGCAGAGACCTCGTTTGACTTTAATGATTCACAGTTGGTTGGCTGATGGATGGATGGATAGGTGGAAAGACAAACTGATGGATGGATGAAAAGAGTTTGTACCACACATATCAGGTGTCCTAAAATCCAAACCTAAAAAACAAAGCTCAACAAGATTTTTTTTCTTTTTTTGTTTTGTTTTGAATTCAAACCCAGAAGGAACTGAAAGCAAGGACGAAACCCAAGTCTCCATCTCTGCAGCCCTGAGCAAGAGCGTTTATTCTTATCTGCAGAATCTGACAGATGACTCAAGCAGAGGTCAGTCTGAGCAACTGTGTAGGTGTTAACAGCAGGGATAAAGCCTCTTTCTCTTGAGCTCAGCTCAGAGTTATTTAGCATGGGATGCCTGCATGCAGGTGCAAAATAACCACAATATAAGCCTGGAGGGAACTTGTGTATTACATTGACATGTTTGAGCACACATGCCAAGAATTTAGTACGCCATTCGTAGCGATTTAAAGGGATAGTTCAGACAAAAAACAAAAAAAACATTTACTCAAGTCATTCCAAACCTGTATGACTTTCTTTGTTCTGTAAAGTACAAAAGAAGATATTTTCAAAAATGCTTTTGTCCATACACTGCAAGTCAGTGGGGTCCAAAATAACTCTGGACCACTTTGACTTTCATCGTATGGGGAAAACAACCTATGGAGACATTTTCGAAATATTTTTGTTTGTGTTCTGCAGAAAAAAAAGTCAGTCAAACAAGTTTAGAACAAAATAAGGGTGAGAAAATAATAACCATATTTTCATTTTTGGGTGAATTATACTTATACAGTATTATAAGAATACTGATCGAATAAAAAAAAAAACGCAACTAATCTTAATAATAATAATAATAATAATAATAATAATAATAATTATAATAATATTAACCAGATAGCTCATAATAATCCTAATATGTAAAATAACAATAAAAGTTATAAATTTGCTTAAAATGTTTTAACTAACATTTATCTATCTATCATACATGCACCCACACATACACACGCACACACGTTATTATATTTTTTAGTTATATATATTTAAAAAACAAATCCCAAAATGACCTGAAAACCCAAAGAAAACATTTAAAATAAATCAATAAATCAATAAACAAATAAAATTCTGTAGCAATACAAAACAATAAATAAATACTAAACAGTGCAGATAACAAATAAAACAAAATACTAATCATCTCAATCTATGTAGGTCATTTAAAAAAAAAAAAAAGGGTTTTTAACAAAGACTTAAAACTGTCTAATGTCAGGTCCGGGATGCATTAACTCTAATCTCGCATACTATTTAGGATGGACTGTATATGAATCGGGATACAGCCTAGTTTAGAAACAGATGTAAAGAAATGGAACTGTATTTTTCCACCAAATGGAAGAGAAAAAAAATCTCTGGGAATCAACATACAAATGGTTTTCTTACTTGAGTAGTTTTTGCAGACTAAGTATGGAGAAGAAAGTACGTTAACATCCCAAAAAATTACGCACTTCACCTTTAAATTCCCATCTATCCTCACTCCATTTTAGGCATTTATTCATCCGCTCTTGTACTTCCATTCATGCCATTCAAAGCTTTATTCTTGACATGCTCCTGTCATCGCAGTGATGATAACAGATAACAGGGTCTGCTGAGGACGGGCTCCTCGGGGCAGTGCGGAGAGACCGGTGATGGTCTAGAACCGGTCTGACACACTACACACATCATCAGATGCTTTCGAGGGGTAAGTGGGACAGACACAGAGCAAAAGAGCGAGGAAAAGAGAACATGGAGGAACACAGGGATGATAGATAGTGCTCCCGTCAGGACACAATGAGGCGGGAAGAAGCCTTTTCCAGGAGTGATGGGGTAAAAGTTAGAGGAATAGAAAAGTGAGGATGAGAAAGATCAAGAAAGGAACTGTTGACATGGCTCACCTTGTCCTCAGTGGTACAGCGCGTGCACTGACACAGGAAGTGGTATTGCTCCTGTAAATGGGAACGTCTCTCTTTGCTGGTGGCAAGGATATCAGTGTAGCTTATAGTTAGCTAAAAAGAATGAAAAAGAGAGAGTAGAGATGGTTAAATTCAAAATTGCAGACTATTAGCAGAATGTAAACTGATTGTTAATACACTGCTTTATTTGTGCATATGTTTGTGATGATGTGTTAAACCATCATCCAGGCTGTTAACAGAGCTAACATACAGATAATCAGAGTGGACTAGGTTGAATTGGTGCGGAATCACCCACCATCCAAAAAAAAATATAATATAATATAATATAATATAATATAATATAATATAATATAATATAATATAATATAATATAATATAATATAATATAATATAATATGTGGAGTTTCATTCCAAAGAAATGCAAACACATAATAACATATTAATATCACAATTCTATGCATTACTTTATTGCGTCATTATTGTGGTGTTATTTGTTGTTATTATTATTATTATTATTATTATTATTATTTGTGAGTGCAGTTATATTGCTTATTTAAAATGTGAAAAAAGCTGCACATAATCATGTAATACTGTATCCCACAATGCATGTGCCATCCAAAATAAAAAGACCAAATAATATTTTTTCAGTATAATATAATATAAATGCTATATTACATTGTAAAATATACTAAAAATAACTTAATAAAAATATACTCATTACAATTTTTTTCTTTTAAAATCTTAGTAACTTTTTTTTCACAGTATCAGTCTAGCATTAAAAGTGAAACAAAAGCAACATCGACCATGATTTTGAATATCGCCTTCTTGACTCATTTGATCAGAACGCCAAAAGTTAAGCCATTTTTTTCCTTAAAATTGGATGAATTATTTGAAATAACCACATTTATGTAAGATGAAAGCTGGACACCATTAAATGAATTAAATATGCAATATAGTAAAGTCATGTGACAACATGTAGCATATTACTACTGTAAACATGGATTTGAATACTGCTTCACTTGTTATCTAAGAAAAAATTATATAAAAAATAATAATAAAAGCTAAAAAATAGCATGCAGCAAGCAGTATATACAGCACAGTATGTAGAAAGCTATTTCATTTCCAAACCTCAGTGAGGTCAAATACAGAGAGCGCGAGAGAATTGAAAACAGTTATTCCAATGAATGAGTTATTGAGTGGAGAGAGAGAGAGAGAGAGAGAGAGAGAGAGAGAGAGAGAGAGAGAGAGAGAGAGAGAGAGCAGAGTACATAAAACTAGAAACAATGAGTAAACAGAAAGCATCAGAAACAGGAAAAGGAGAAAACGAAAAACTGATTCAAAATGAGTATGACCCTTACGGGCAAACAGCAGCATGTGTACAGTGTGCAGATGTGTGCGGGTGTATGAATGATAATAGTGCCATGTGTGTGTGTGTGTAAACATTGTCTGTGGGACGATGAGCGCTCATGTATTCTGCCGTCGTATATAGTACACCTACAGTCTGAATTCTCATTACTTCCTGTGTACAGAGAGCTTGCTGGTAATTTCATTTTCCAGTTCACTTCCTCTCTCGACGTTCCCTCCCCTTGTCAGAGGTAAATTAAGCATGACTGTCTGATTTACTTTGGAATATCTTAACTTTCAGAGCAGAAATAAACAGAACGACTGCATAATGAGGGTTTCTCTATCTTTGAGGCTAAAACCACATCCTGCCACAGGTCTGCCAAATGGATCCAGGTGTTGATGTAAATGAATAATGTGTATGAATATGTAGGCTCTCTGCTGGTTTTTTAGGCTGGTGGTGCGCAAATAGGTTTAAATGAGCTTTGATTAGTCAAGACTGATTGTTAAAGAGTTCTGCTCTGAAATAAGAGCGGATCCTCAATGCACTAAATGTACATATAGGATGTTGCTTTTAGATTTATTCATCGGATGACTGAATTATTGTGAAGTTAATCTGGCAGGAGGCTCTGTTAAGGGCCTGCACTTGAGAAACAGTGATGGCAGTTAAAACACTTTCTCCTGTTCCAGTTTAATATGAACAGACAACTGCAAAGGCTATTTGTGGGCTGAATGTATACAAACACTGGCTCTATGGCACTATGAACATATTTCTATGTTTATTTGAGCGGCCTGACATCACAGCTTTTGGCTCAATCAATGCATGGAGTGAGTTTGGGGTAGGAGACTGTGTTATTAATATTACTAACTGAATGAAAACATTTTTGTTAATGGAAATAGAAATTAAAAAATAAAAATGATCATTACTGGGAAAAATGTAAACTAAAATACATTTTCATGACTCCACAACTAAATAAATGTAACCAAAAATATATGCTAAACTAAAATAAATTAAAGAATCTACCAATTAAATGTATATTAACTACACACACACACACACACATATATATATATATATATATATATATATATATATATATATATATATATATAAAATAAAAAACAAACTAAATGTTCAATCTTTAATGTATTATTATTGTTTGCTATCAGAAATATAAATAAAATAAAACTTAATACTGGGAACCATTTCCATTTTAATAAACTAAAAACTAAAAGCCAAATTCAAGACTCCAAAACTATATATGAATAAAAATATACTAACACACTCACACACACACACACACACACACACACACACACACACACACACACACACACACAATATAATATATATAAAAAATACAATGGAAAAAATTATAACAATTTGCATAATAAAAACATGGTAAAACAAGCATAGAAAAAATACAATAAATAAAATTACAAAACTAAGAATAATAGAGTATAAATTAATAATAATATATAACATTTATTTTTCTTTTTTTTGGGGGGGGGGCTGTTTGAAAATTCATTATTAAAATTCAATTTTGTTGAAGCAAAAAATGGCTAAAATAATAATAATGAATTGTCAACTGGTAATGTTGTCAAGGGCCCTGTGACAGCAGAGACTCATGATCATAAAGAGAGAGAGAGAGAGAGAGTAGAAAAAAGTGTATGTGTGTATGGATGAAGGTATACTGTACCTCCTCACAGGGTCTGATGAGCCGAACAGCTCGCAGCGTGAGTCTCTTGCCCTCAAAGATCATGACACAGTTGGGCTGGCAGTCGTGGTTCAGCAGAGACATGCTGGGACAGACAAACACAAAACCATGTTCGAGCACAATTCACCAGCACAGCGTTTCAATTCATTTCTCATCCTTAATTAGGCCTTCATGAGGATCTTGTCCATGTAAAACAGCTCTGCCAAGGATTTGTTAATTAGTATTAAAATAATATCATATTAAATAAATGAAGTTTTGTTTCTGCTGTTTGTTCAAACCCAGGCTGATTTGACAGATACAACCCAAAGGAGCTGAATTTAGTTCAGCTTCTCGCAACAAAAAGGCACAACTCATAACAGTTCCTATTTCAATGAATTATTATTATAAATGTTTTCCCTCACCAAACATTGAGATCAAATCAAACTGCAAATCCCTCATACTCTCAATTTTCTTTCGATCCAAATAAATACTACACAAGGACTGCTAAATAATGCAGCATACAGTAAATCAGGCATCACTAATTCATTAACTAAAGAAACAAGTTGCTACAGTCTAGAGACACAGAAAACAAGAAAGCTGACATGTTTGCCAGCGGGACATTTGTACTCTTAAATGTGATATGATGTAACATGCTGTCTTTACCAGAAAAGTCAAAACCGAAAGTGACAAAGCGAGGACGACAGCAATGAAACGACACTGATATGACACTGATGATCTTTTAAGGTGAGATCTTCACTGCTGATGCTGTTAGTGACGTATATGGATGCTGACAGCACATTGGAAATTTACAAGTGTTATTTCTCAATTTACAAACATGCACCTGTCCTGGACAAACAAGATGTTTAAAAGAGTAATTCTTCCAAAATATGCATATACAGTAAACGTAATTACTGATTATATTAGACAATATAGTTTACGTATCAAAAGTTTGGGATCAGTAAGATTTTTTTTTTTTTTTTGTAGTCTCTTATGCTCTATATTCATTTTAATTATTTCCTTTTTATAAAATACATTTTTTCATTATTTCCTATCTTTAAAATACATTTCAAACTAAGTGTAAAATTAGATATTATTTCAACAATGTTCCTTAAAAAGTGTACAAGCTCCAAAAAGTTGTAGTCAAAAAAAAAAAACATTTGTTTTGTAAAATATCCTTTTAATTATTAATTAATGCAACATATTTTAAAATGAACAATACAATCTGAGTACTGTTTACAGTATGCTCTTTGTGTAAACCATGTTTTAATTCTCTTCATGTCATCTAGAACTCCTTGTGATAAGATTTCAGAAGATAGTGAGCTGAATGCATGTATTTACATTCACAGAAGCATGACAGAACAAACACAGCAGTTATAAATCTAGCACGAAAGCACATTTACCCTTTATATGTGGACAGGAATACATGCTATCCGGCTCTTCCAGGCTCCTGCTAATGCATCGGAAGTCATTCAAGAAACCAGAGCAACAAATTACTTGTGTTTGTCATGGTCTAGGAAAGATTGAACATCGCCTAAGTGCAGAGTATAAAGCAGGCTTAGAGTCAGCCCACCCAGCCGATGGTAAACAGACAGGCCTCGCTCTCACGGGACCATCTTTCTGCGTCAATATAATTTCTCTGAGACGTCGACAACAATGTCTGAAGCCTTGATTCTGCCTCACATCCGATCTGAAGACTTCGTAGCTCATATCTAAACAACAATTTCGACATCTGCCTTTCTGGTTTTGTTTGTTCTCTGTAATCCCAGAGGCTCATAGATGTGAAATGTTTCCCATGGATGCTGAATATGGAAGTCGTGCCAGTTTAATGGCCCACACAGGGAGGCTGGTCCTACATATTTCTGAAGATATTTTATCTTTAAAACTGAGATATTTTGCTCCCTTTTCATAAATTGCTTTGTAAGAAAGACCAAAATAATGCAATCTCCCATGATTAGCCAGAATAAATTATTGGATTATTAGCCAATGAAATGGACTTGTTGAAAGACCATGGCAACAGGCCACACCCTCTGATCTCTAATGATCAAGATTCACACATAATTAAAACCAACTATAATATTAAAAGGAATAAATTAAATCAAATCAAATGTACAATGAAATGAGAGCTCATTTGCATTTTAATAAAATGAGACTTTCACAATCCAAAATATCAAACAACAGAAAGTTAAATTGAAATAAAGCAAGTAATGAGGATAATAATCATAATAATTAAATGTATGTGGAATAAATTTGTAATTAAATAATAGACAATATTAATGTTTAAATTCCACACACAGTCACACACAACTGTAATTATAACATTGTTAAATATTATTATTATTGTAAATAAATATAATAAACAATAAGTTCATTAAAAAATAACAGAATTTACAGGGGATTTTTAAAGCCAAGCCAAGCTTCAAAAATGTGTGTGTGTGGGGGGGGGGGGGGGTTTGGGGGGGGGGGTTGGGGGTTCTGAAGTAGTCACACTGACCAGAAATAAATAAATAAAATCATAAGAGTCTGAAACAACACGAGATTCAATAAAAACTCAATATTTTGGTATTCAATTACAACAATATACATATGGTTTTCAAAATTCAATAACTTTCAAAAGTTTAAACTTATTTTAAAAGTGTCTGACCAATACAAGATTCAATATTGCTAAATCTTAAATTATGCACCAATTTAGTTTTACATGACTATTTTCCACCCTCTCTCTGGTCATATTAAACTACCGTACACTTACTGTACCTTTAAGACTCCTATATGTTCAGTAAATGGCGTCTGTTATGGTTGTCTAATCTCCATGTAGTAGTAGTAGTACACACTGTTGCTCATCAGAAAAGCAAGATGCTGCATAGTTGAACAGGTGCCGATGTATAAATGTGGGCGGTCATATGCTAATGCGCATGTGTTTATAATGTCTGAATTCTTATTTAACAAATTTTGCAGCTTCTTTCCCATAAATGATCCGAGTGGAGCTTTGTGTTGCATTCACATTCAAAGCAGATTAACATTTTATTTTAAAAGATCAAAGAAAATCCTGTTTTCCGAGACATGCCTCTGTTAAGCCATATCCCAAAAAATATCAATTTTGTCAGAAAATAGCTGTTAGCTAAGCCCTTGTCTGCACATACACAATACATTCATCTCAAGGCAGACTATTTAACCTGAGTGAAACCCTCTTTTATGATTCTCCCTTAATTTGCGCTTTTGATTGTTCACCCATAAACAGCCCCTAAGAGCCCGATGCACCTCCCTTACACACGGGCCTAAACTCAATCTACATGTGGTTTAGAAGTAAAGAAAATTCATCTCATTAAAGTGATTCTGTGCTTGTAGCTGTAAGCGGCGTGCTCTGTCAACAGAAGACGAGCAAAAGAATGAAATAATGGTGAACATGGAGGGCAATGGGATGAATTCCTCTTATCTTCTACCTTCCACTAAACATAATACTTGGGTATTGCTAAGCAGCCTGAAACAACAACAGACAAGGCGAATAGCAATCCGCTATGCTCATTTATTAATGTTTCCAAATAACAGTGCCGAAGGTGGCCATTAACTGTGCCGGAAAACAGAAAGGAAAGCTATTCCTGGCACACCCTCACACACCTGAAAACAGCTCAATTTACTGGATTTTCACAACAGCCGAGACTGACGCAACTGATACAAGGATATGATGTCAACATCACCCACTTTTGGCCCTGTGTGTGGACTCTCTTAAAACACACTCAGACTAGTTTAGTTTGTCTGCTACAGTGTTTATACATGCATTGCCATTTATATACACTGTTCTGAAACACTTGTATGAACAGAGAATATTCCCATTATATTTCAAATTATATATTTTAGAATTTATAAATTATTCTGTGATTGAAATTACGGTGGCAGAAATAACATTTTAGACATTTTTTGGATTAAAAGGCAATTCTTTTATCTCACTAACAATTTATTCTGAATAAAAAAAATGTATAAATAAATTAATAAATACTCAAACTTATACTAAATTAAATATATAAATAAAATGTATAAATTAATAAATCAATTAAACAAAATTTATATAAATACACTTCATACAATAATAAACACTTCTTTTTAGATTATCACAAGTTTATTTTATGTAAAACTTATTTTTTTTATTTAAAATATTTATTTTATTCATGTGATTAATTAATCATAAACAAAATAAATATTTTAAAACATTATAAAAATAAAATAAATAATATTTTAATATTTTTTAAGATTGAAAGAAGTTTAAGATTTAAAGTAAAAAAAAATCAGTTTCATATAACAAACAGAATAATAATAAAGTTATCCAATTAGTTTTAATAGCTTCTGTTAGCTTTAATAAACCCCTGGGACCTTAAAATGTGGGCATTGCTAAAGAAACACCCAATTATCCCTCACTATTTCCAAGGCCTGAATGGGGTGTTAAAGTGGGAAACAAATAGTCCCAAACGTTCCTGGGTTTCACAGATGACAGCGTCTGCATGCGGTAGAGCGTCTGTAAAATCTTTATGGAGTTCTGCTGCTGGGTTTTGTCAGGGCACAGCACAACAGACTGCTGGCCACGGGTTTGCTGGAGCTTCATTTGAGCACTGCACATACACTCTGTTCCCCTGATAACCGTGACCAGACGGGGCTATGCCAGTCCTGGCCAGGGAGGACGTCTGACAGTACAAATCCTCCTGCGAGCTCCAGACACAACCACGGGGATTAGCAGAAAACCGCTGGTTCACATCCAGCCAGAGAACAAGTGTTTCACTGGAGCCGTTAAAGCGGATGACTTAAACACGCCACAATATGCTCTCGCATTAGGCAGCAGAGCGGAGAAGCTGACAGTGTGTGTCACATGTCACGTATAAAAACAGACAGGGATAAAAAACCCTTCTATTGTTTAGAAATAGATGCACTGTTCAATGTTCAACCAAAAAGAGAGAGCTAGTCTTCTGCATATCTACAATGTTATTTACACAAACACGCACAAACACACACACATCCTAACATTTAACAATCATATCAAATCCCAGTGGATAAAATCAAGCCTTGTTCTACACTGTGTCCTAGAAAGTATTCTACTTCACCTGAATTATGCCTATTATCACTGAAACTGAATGCTTTGTGAATGTCATTAATGAAACACCACTGGGTTTCATTTTAACAGGCCTTTAGTAACGGCAAGTTCCACTGTACCATCATGACCCCATCTAGGGCTCGTCTGTAGGTGAAAAAATAGCAAATGGTAACAACTGTGGGCATGAAGATTAATTATGAAAGACGTCAGCACTGATAAAGTGTAATTTAAGAGCAGTTCATCTCTGGGTCTCGGCCTTGTCACCGCCTCAAAGGCACTGCACTGACACTGGCCTGTCACATTTTAATTGCTATCACCCTCTACAAGATAATAGAGAAAAAAAGAGAGGACCAATTTTTTTTTTAAGGCAGACCCATCAAAAATATAGCTGCATAGATTATTTTAGAGAATTTTGCATGCATTATATATACACAATTGAAACTGCAAGTTTCTAATAAACCAATACTGAAAGCTTTATATAGTGTTTTACAGCATTGGCATACAAGATGCTTATGAGATGCATTTTAGCCCTGAAGATTCTTACAAATGTGCACAAAGCAATTTTTGTAGAGGAAATCCCCTCTATTTCAGCACTCAATGCGTCTCGACAAGTTGTAATTCAGTCACACTGAAAGCCGAGTGTCTGTTTATGTGTAATTATTCCCGTTTCTTGTGCTGCGTTTCCTTCAGCTCCTCGGTGTGTGAATGGGAGCTTCCCTCAGGCGTGTTCAGTAGCAGAGAGCAAATCGTAGCATGTAATCCTAACTCATGTCAGAATCCCTCTTTATGACTGCAGAGCTAATAATACAAACATGTTTTCTGTCACACAAGTCTGCTGGGCACGGTGAGCATGAAAACAAGAACAGTGCTTCAACTGACTGAAACACAGGAGAATTATGGGTAAAGTCATTTTATAAAGATGAAAAAATGAAGACAATGAAAGCAATATGCTACAAATTGCAGATGTAAAGTAAAATGTAAGTAAAATAAAGTAAAATACTGAAGAACCCATTTAATAGAAGCATGCTGTTTACTGATACAGTTGTCGCCTTAATAAACAAGCACATTAACATTTTTGTGGAAAAAATTATAAAACAAATTATAATTTGTGTCAATCATTTATGCAATCAGTTTAATTCATTTTTATTTAACTTTTACCTTTGGTATTTTTTTTTTTCAGTGCAAAGCATGCTGAGATGTCCTTCCTATATTATATATATTAATAATCATTCATTTATGCATTCATTTCAATTGATTTCAAGTAGAATTCTTTCATGGAATAATTTTATGATAATTTTAGGATGAATTTTATTTAATACATAATTTCAATTCATTTTTTTTTTTTTTTACTATTTGGCCGATTTTGGCCATTTTGTATTTTATGTAATAACTTTTTGCCAACAACAAACCTATGTCCAGTGCAATGCATGCTGGCATGTTGGTCATGTCACTCACCTGGGGTAAAGTCCCACCCCCACGTCCTGCAGCTCTCCATCACTGATGCTGAAGCAGTTGCAGGTCACCTGTGTAAAAACATGAAAAACGCTGTAAGATACACATCTCTGCGTCTCAGTGCGAACATAATATACTCCTCTCATCATTAGTTTCCTATTGTTAATTTGACTATTTGTGTCTTTTCCTGCCATTGATAAAAAAAAAAAATTATGCAGCTAGCCAAAAAAAAAAAAAAAACACCCGTTCTAAATCGAAATATAAAATGACCTCATAATTTGGTGATACCAGACTTGAATAAATTGTTCCGATTTCGAGGAGATCCCAGATGTTCACTATTAATCCCCACATGGAAGAGCATGAGTGTGTGTTTTTGTTTGGTCTCATTGCCGCAGGGACGATACGCTGCAGAACTCAAGCTGGACAGAGTCCATCTCCAGGAGAACATGTCTGTAACGAGTCACAACAAACCAAACAGAGCGTGGAGAGGATGGCACCGGGGCGATTCTGACGGGTTTTTAGATTGGGCTCTGCGGGACAGATGAGTGATGTGTGGAAGGGGAAAAGCAAACAGAACACAGTCATAAATAGACAACATGAGCATTGTTGACACGGCAGTGTGTGATTTCAGGCACTGAGAGAAATATTAATCAATTATTAACTCTGAGAATGAACCAAATGGATTGTGCTGTGCGGTCGAAAAAGCCACTGGATGTTTAAATAAATAATAGTTTAATATGTCTACACTCTTAAAGGGAAAGTTCACTCACATAAAAAAAAAAAAAAAAAAAAAGTAAAACTACATGTTTTCTAAATCACCCAGTCGGTAGGTTACCTGAACTGAATTAATAAACTAAGTGATTAGTCTATTTCTATTATAAGTCTATTATATAGTCTATTATAAGACTTGTATAATTAGGCAGGTAAGAATTTTTTTTTGGCGCGAAACACACACACACACACGTTCTTGCAATTAAAAACGGAAATTTTAATTCTTTGCTAAAAAGTCTTCAGCTATTCTGCAATAAGATTATTTGCATTTGTGCACACTGCAATATGTGTATAATTGTGCACTACTTCAAAATGTGCCGTGACATTTTTGACACCAAAGTTTTGAAATGAGAGTTATTGTTAACTAAAGCTTAAACTAAATCTATCATAAATCCGTTTGAAGTTAAATGAAGTAAACAAATGACCAACCTTTCACTGACGCAATCTGGAGCTTAGTTAAAAATAAAGCTAAAAAAAAGCTAATCAACTCTTTGCTAATGTTGGGATCCGATGGAAGGCTATGCAAAGACTGTGTTTGTCCACAACTTGGCGCTGCATCTTTATCATTTGTTTTTTTGTGTAGACCTGCGTTCGTTTTCTCTCGTCATTTACTCTACGAGAGTGAATCAGTGGGCGGAGCCAGACAGGCAGTGCTGAAAAAGCAGGTGTTGATCTTCTTCTGCGGAGGCGGGGTTAACCTGCTCTATTATGTCATAGAGCGGCACATTCTACAGGCTGTCGTTTTAGCAGATTAGCTTCAATGTAAGCTGTTTTTAAACTAACGAGAAAGTTTTGAGTTTTGAAACGTACAGGATGTTTTTATAGTACGATGACCTCATATGTCACAAGATCTAGGGAATTTTGATTTCTAAGTTCATGACCTCTTTAATTGATGGACTGGAGACATGTTGCATTACTTGATGACATCACTGAATTCATAGATAGCTGCCTTTAACTGTCATTTTGCATTATTTACACTGTTTTCCTTATTAATGTTGTTCAGTTGCTTCGACACAAGTCTGCATTGATGTTGCCCTTACATTTATCATCAAAAATATATTTTGGGCCCATGCCCAACTAATTAATGGCTAATATATGTGAGAAGCTGCTGGGAAGACTGGCGTTCTTTTTCTAACTTCGCTCGGTGTTTCACTATGGGAATCGCTTTGGGCGTGACCAACTACGGAAGCTCCTATGCCACCACGTCTGTCTTTGACAGACAGGTCGACCTGAGATCAGGCTCCGCCCCCACCTATATTACTCAGGTCGACCCCTACGAAGTCATTCTCGCTTTCTTCCCGTGAGGGACTACAAGCTCTCTCAGCAAGTCCGAACTTTTCGCTGATTTCGCTTAACTGTTCAACTGGCGGGCCGTCATTGGAGTACGCTACCGAACGCGACATCAGTGGATTGGATTGGTACTGTGTTGAGTGTCACACCGAATAGTGTCCGCGTCAAGGTGAGCTATTCTGTTCAGATTATCGCGTGTTATCACGACGATAGGATTTTCAGTGGTGTCAAGCCACCATAGGCTTTACGCGTCAGGGCGAGCCCTCGAAAAGGGCTAACTACCCTGTGAACCATTAATCGGACTAACGTGTTACGACGAGTCTTCGAATCACTCTTTCTCTCTCCAGCCTTCATGTCGACAGTCATTACCCCCGCCAAAGGGAATGAGTCGAAGAAGGAACCCGCACCCCGCCCGTGTCCATCATCATGTGGAGCAACCGTCTCGGGCAGGGATCCCCATCCCATGTGCATTGTGTGTATGGGCGCCAAGCACGCTCAAACGCCGCTTGCGGACCCACAAACGTGCGTTCACTGTGCGTCATTGCCGGTTAAAATTTTGGAGAGAAGGCTGAGAGTGGCGGTGGCTAGTCAGCAGGACCCATGTCTGGCTGGAGCCATCGCGAAAACTAAGGCTAACGATCATCAGCGAGCTACTACGACGAGCTGGGCTGAGATGATGGAAGCCGAATCCCCGGATATGCCTCCTCTGTTCGATGGCCTTCTCGCACACGAGGATGAGGAGCCGGGAGACGAGGACGCAGAGGGCGATGCTAACTCTGACCTCCTCGACTTGGACATGGACGAAGAGGAGGAGGAAGACAACTCTCTCTTCCCTGTCCAGCAGTCTAGACCTCCTAGCGCGACTGACACTGGCTCGCAGGCAGGCAGTAACCTGCACGAGGTATGCAAGCGAGCCGCGGCAAAACTGGGCCTAGCGTGGCCCGCGGCCCAGGATTCAGAGGGAGCAGAGAGGGACCTTTATGACGGGAAAAGGCTACCGCCTGCTCAAACCACAACGAGACAACTCCTACCCGCCGTGCCGGCGTGCATGAAGGAGATGTCCTGCCATTGGGGTAGCCCCTTTAAGAGCAAGCTCCCGACCAAGGGATGCTCTAAACTTGAGATCCAAGGAATGGGAGAGCTGGGGCTGGCCGGACCCCCAGCGATAGAGTCTTCAGTGGCCTATCACCTCCATCCATATCGTCGATCTATTTCTGCCTCTTCCCAAATTTCGCTGCCGAACAAGATGGAGCGCCTGACCGCGTCCATCTATCAGAGGATGTACAAGTATGCGGCGCAGTCAGTGTGCTCGCTGGACGCGGTAACTTTACTGTCAGCGTACCAGGCGGAGATTTTGGAGGAGATGGGGCGACGATTAGATACAGGAGTGCCGAACCCAGCTCTCTGGGACGAGATATGTGTGGTAAACGACCTAATTCTCCGCTCTTCTCGTGGCGCGGTTCAGGGCTGTGGCCGTGTTATGGGCTTGGCCGTTTCAGGTGAGAGAGCGTTATGGCTGAACCTGTCTGGTTTAGGCGACGCTCAAAAAGCTGAGGTGATGGACGCTGCGTTCGACCCAACTAAGGGCCTTTTCGGACCAGCTCTCGAGAAAATGAGAGAAACCAGCACCCTCAGGAAACAGGAGGACGAGGCTTTTAACCTCTGTTTACCGCGCAAGCAAACACCGCGACCACCCTCTCAGCCAGCACGGCAAGGTTTGGCAGCAGCCGCTGCGGCGAGAGGAAGGCAGACGGGAGCTAGGAGTGTGAGACCGCCTCCCAGCGGACAGCAAGTAGGCTATCGTCCGAGATCTGATGGCTCCGGACCCGGGGGGAAACATTCATTTGCGGCCGCGGCGGCGAGAAACCGCCCACCCCACCCCGAGGATCGGAAGAAGCGTGCGACCTGACACGCGAATGTTCCCCGTCACTTCTCTCTCCGCCCGCAAAGAGAAAGAGGGGGTCCAGCCCTGTTGTTCTCAGTTCAGTAAGGGCTCCAGCTATAAGCAATCAAGTTCAAAACGTTCTCAAGTGTCACCAAGCACTTACACTGGGTTTTCAAACGCCCATCAGTTCAGGGGAATGTTTAATAAAAAATGCATTATCGCATCCAGGCCACAGGCTGAGGGCGACGTGCTCCCCCAACTCATTAAACACAATAAATGTTTCACTATCGCAGCCAGGCAGACAGCCGAGGGCGATAGATTGCAAAAAAATCCAAACATTGAGATGTGTATCCCTAGCCTCTCCGCTGGAGGGAGCGCGCGCACCTCCAGAAGGGGTCAGCGCGGAGACGGTAATGACGTCATTAAAACGCGCCGGCGTTGGGGAAGTATACAGGGGACCTCTCTCGGCTCGCATACTCAGTTGGCGTGCATGCGCAGCTCATCCGTGGGTTGTAAACACGATTTCACGGGGATACAGGCTTCAATTTGCCATGAAACCACCCAGATTCAGTGGTATAATAGCCTCAGCGGCCGAGGGAGAGTCAGCTCGCGTCCTGACGGCCGAGATAGACTGTCTTTTAGAAAAACGAGCCATCAGAGTAGTGCCAAAGGAAGTGAGCTGTCAGGGCTTTTATTCCCGTTACTTTGTGATCCCAAAGAAGGGGAGCATATCTCTGCGTCCAATTCTAGATCTCCGTGTGTTAAACAAGCACCTACGGAAATATTCATTCAAAATGTTGACACACAAGACACTTTGTCGATCCATCCGCCAGAACGACTGGTTTGTGACGATCGATCTGTCAGACGCGTATTTTCACATAGATATTTACCCGTCTCACAGGAAGTATCTCAGGTTTGCTTTTCGAGGCACTGCTTACGAATTTCAGACAATGCCCTTTGGTCTGTGTCTAGCACCAAGAGTATTCAGCAAATGTGTGGAAGCAGCACTTTTCCCATTGAGAAACAGGGGGATAAGAATACTGTCGTACATAGACGATTATCTGATTTGCGCCTCGTCGAAAGAGCAAGCAATCAAAGACGCAGATATGGTGTTATTGCATCTCGACAGCTTGGGATTCAGAATAAACATGGAAAAGAGGCGCTTAGAGCCAGCTCAGCACGCAGAATATCTGGGGCTCAGTATAAACTCCCTCTCTTATCGAGTCACTCTGACAGAGAGGAGGATCGCGTCATTCACTCAGTGTCTCTCCCGTTTTCAGACGGGGAAAGTTGTCCCGTTCAGACTGTGCCTGCGAATGCTGGGCTTAATGGCTTCAGTGATATCTGTAGTACGACTGGGACTACTAATAATGAGAGACTTTCAGCGCTGGGTCGCGCATCTGCGTCTGTGTTCTCGGCGTCATCTCAACCGACAGGTGAGAGTGACGTATGCGTGCGTCAGAGCGCTCAGACATTGGAAAAGCCCCGCGACCCTCAGATCGGGGATTCCCCTGGGGGCAGTGTCGTCGAGAGTCACTATGACGACGGACGCATCATTAAAGGGCTGGGGAGCGACTCTAATGGGCAGAACTGTGAACGGCGTTTGGCCCCCTCAGCTAATTCACAAACACATAAATTACTTGGAATTGTTGGCAGTGTTTCTAGCGCTGAAACATTTTCTGAGCTTCATCAGGGGTCAGCATGTTTTAGTGAAAACAGACAATTCCACAGTGGTTGCTTATATCAATCGACAGGGAGGCACACGCTCTCTTCAGCTGCACCAGCTGGCAAAAGAGCTGATTGTGTGGTGCGACATAAGTCTTTTATCCATCAGGGCAACCCATGTTCCAGGGGTATTGAACAGGGGGGCAGACTTGTTGTCCAGAGGAAATCCCCTGTACGGAGAGTGGAAGCTTCATCCCCAGGTGGTGAAGCAGATATGGCAGAGATACGGCCAGGCGGTCGTAGATCTCTTCGCCTCGCAGGAAAACGCCCAATGTCCTCTGTACTTCTCTCTGGCAGACGGAAATGCACCATTGGGTGTGGATGCTTTAGCCCACCAATGGCCAAATGTCCTGCTGTATGCATTTCCCCCTCTGAGCCTGATTTCACCCACTCTAGCCAGGGTGAGGGAAATGGGATTGTCGCTGATACTGATAGCCCCACGTTGGCCTTCCAGACCTTGGGTGGCCGAGATTGTTCAACTACTGTCGGGTCAGCCGTGGCCCCTCCCTCCCCGGAGGGAGCTCCTGTCACAAGCGGGGGGGGGGGGGAATCTACCATCCTCAACCAGACAGGATAGCTCTCTGGGCCTGGCCCGTGAAAGGTGGAATTTAAGTGCAGCAGGTCTGCCCCCATCGGTCATACACACTATACAGAGTGCAAGAGCCTCTTCCACTCGTTCACTGTATAGTAATAAATGGCGAGTCTTTGATGAATGGTGTGGACGGATTCATATTGTCCCTTTTCAATGTTCAGTGAGGGACATTTTATGTTTCCTGCAGGATCTGCTAGATAAAGGGAAAGCTTTTTCTACGATAAAGGTATACTTAGCGGCTATATCTGCTTGTCATGTGGGTTTTGGTGACAAGACAGCAGGTCAGCACCCTTTAATAAGTCGATTTATGAAGGGGGCACGACGTAAGAGGCCAGGGGCCAGGCGAATGGTCCCATTGTGGGATTTGTCTACAGTCTTAGAGGCCCTTTCTCAACACCCTTTTGAGCCATTGGAAGCTATAGGGTTAAAGTTTCTCTCGCTCAAGACAGCACTACTGTTAGCGCTGGTGTCAGCTAAGAGGGTGAGTGACTTACAGGCACTGTCGGTTAGCCCATCTTGTCTGCAGTTTTCTGCAGGGTTTACAAGGGTTTCCTTTCGCCCTAACCCGGCTTTCGTACCTAAAGTAGTGGATTCGTCATATAGATGTCAAACTACAGATCTTGCAGCTTTTCACCCTCCTCCGTTCTCTTCTCCAGAGGAGAGGAGGTTGAATGCCTTGTTTCCTGTACGAGCACTTCGTGTGTACGTAGAAAGGACAGCAGGTTTCAGGAAAAATGACCAACTGTTCGTGTTATGGGCTACTCCTCACAAGGGGAAGCCATTGTCACGTCAGCGACTGTCCCACTGGATTGTAGAAGCTATTTCCTTAGCATATGCATGCAGAGGTTCCCAACCTCCCGAGGGCTTAAGGGCCCACTCAACTAGGGGCATGGCGACATCATGGGCCTTACTCAGAGGTGTTTCGGTCCAGGAGATCTGTGCTGCAGCAAGCTGGGCCACACCGCACACTTTTGTGCGATTTTATAGACTGAACGTGTCTGAGCCATCCTTAGCTCATGCAGTGTTAGGAGTCAGCACGTCAAGTCCCATATGATTGGTATAGCGTATGTTGCAATCCGGGAGTGGTCTATATCTCCCATAGTGAAACACCGAGCGAAGTTAGAAAAAGAACGATGGTTACTTAACGTAATCCCAGGTTCTTTGATAACAGAGTGAGGTGTTTCACCAACACTTCCCTCCTTGCATAGGAACGGGAAGAAATCTCTCTTAATGACTTCGTAGGGGTCGACCTGAGTAATATAGGTGGGGGCGGAGCCTGATCTCAGGTCGACCTGTCTGTCAAAGACAGACGTGGTGGCATAGGAGCTTCCGTAGTTGGTCACGCCCAAAGCGATTCCCATAGTGAAACACCTCACTCTGTTATCAAAGAACCTGGGATTACGTTAAGTAACCCATCGGTTCTTCATGTGGTGCCATTGAGTCTTTCATGTGGGGAGCGTGAGATGAGTTATAAAAGGTGTGACTGAACATCTGCTTGGCCGTGGACCCGTTGATGATACATTACTTGCCAGTTAATTTTTTCACATATTGTTTTTCATATTCTGGAAATAAAATCAACAGAGAACATAAAAATTCTGTGGATGTATTCAATGAAGAAAACAGGTCCAGGTAACATTTCAGCCCAAAGCCAAAATACTTTTTTTTATTCCAGTTATAACCAATTAAGTTGGTTCACATTAAATTACAACTATAAATAATAATGCAAATACGGTAATATAATGCTTTTTTAAAAATAAACTATGTTATTAACATTTATAATGTTAAATCATTATATTTGTATATTTAATTAATTGTATTTTTTATTTACTATTTGAAAATTTAATAATGTCCAAATAAGCATGTTTTTTTTTTTGCAAATTCAAATAAATAAATAAATATGCCACAGGGGACAATTATTTTGTGTATGACAGACTGCCAGGCTGGAAAGTTTGTCAAGCTTTTTCTGAAATCTCTCCATGTTTGGACTTCCAGTAATAGACCATGAAATGGAAAAAATAACCAAATACTGTATGTCCATTTTCACTGGTTTATTTAAGATCTTTTCTGATAGTGCCATCCACCAGACGAAACTCAAATGGAGGACTGATTTACCATGCAAGTTCCCAATATTCAGGTCTCACTGCTCCAATAATGTTCTCATTTCAGATAAGTGCAAAATGTTACAGTGGTACAACTGTGGTTACACAGCATCTTCATGATCTTCATTTTACACACACACACACACACACACATACATATATATATATATATATATATATATATATATATATTTTTTTTTTATGAACACATCCCATTGTGATACACTATATTGAACTGAACCTCAGTCAGAGCAGCCATCTGTGTTAGAAGCGCACATCTGATACCTGAAGGAGTCATTCTACAGAGCTCAGTTTCTCAAAATCACCGTGCTGCACTGACATCACACCCACTGTCCTACAGACCTGTTATCCCATTTATCACTCCTCCACATTTCCTGCCAGTATGTGCCATCTGCACATGCAACAAATCACACTCGGAGTAGATGAAGTTACTTTAAAACTTATAACGGAGAAGATCACTGAGGGGGTTTTTAGGGCACGATGTAACGCACTGATACAGATGGAGCAAATTTCCTAAAAAATGCAGTTGCCTATTTAGACTGATAGCGTATCATCTTCTCTCGAATGAACAGGATAACAGCATAATTGAATTAATTAACTGGAAAGATTAAATATGTTAATTTTATACAAATCTTTGAACATTCCATGCTTCTATAAGATCTGCAGTTCAGGTTAATTCAGTTGAGTTTGTGTGCATTTGCTTTTACAATAGCAAACTTAAACGAAAACAACATGACTGTTATGGAAAAATGTAAGTCATATCCAGAACTTCATCCAGAAAAACATCTTGCATTTAGAAAGTCATTGGTCAAAGACACCCACTAACAGATGCAGTGGAAAGCCGTCGAACGCCAAAGCAGCCTAGTTCATTCACTTTCCTACAAACTACACAATGAAGAAGCAATGCTGTAACTTCCATACTCTGAAAACCCCTCAAATAGTTGTTAAAGTCAGTCTCTATCTATGTTAAAGAGACAGTTCAACCCCAAAATTGTACATTTTAGGACTCATGTTTATTTTAAAACCTGTGTTGACTTGAATTTTGAAGGAATTCTCAATGTTTCTGCAAATATCCATGAAATAAATAAAATGATCAGGAACTTTCAAGCTCAAACAACAACAACAAAAATTCACCAAAAAAGTGTTTTGAGGTTCAAGTGATGAGATTTTCACCATAACTGTAACTTACATTTTTGGCCTCTTCCTGACATAAACTAAAACATTAACATAAACGGACATAAAAGGCTTTGGAAGAAATACTGATTACTGTAATTCTATTCTAATGCTGCTTAATGGTCTTTTTGTGTGTTGTATGTACCAAGGTAACTGAATGTTTTTGATTTATGGAAAAAAAATCTGCATGGATACCACCATTTTTGGGCAAACTACGGCAGAACAGCTGGTTTGCTGTAAAGTCATTACAATGTTACAGATTAGGTAAGTAAATGTAACATTTTATGGTATATAACAGTGTAACTGCGTCTTGATTATTGTTGCTCAGAGATTTTTTCTCTCTCGGCTACGGCAGTGTAACGGCTTACTTCCGCTGGAAATTCAGCTTTGCATCTCAGAAATAAATTAGGATTTAAAATATACTAAAATAGAAAATAGTGCTTTTAAACTGTAATAATATTTTATAACATTACTGTTTTTTTTTGTTTTTTTGGTCAAATAAAGGTAGCATTGCTGAGTATAAACTTCTTTACAACAGTTTATTGTTTTCACTACAGTATATTGAAAACCCCGGATCATGGATACTTGGCTTTGTCTCCCAGGACAGAAAGATCACTGAACGAGTATTCTGATCAGTTGTAGCTCACAAAACCTGAGCTTACTGACACAAAAGCACAAGGCTGTTACTATCAGGCCAAAAAACGCCAGGCACACCAGAAGACACGAATCTCAAAAACCAAACCACAAATGCTCCCTGGACAGCAACCAGAACTCTGTCAGAGCTCATCAGGAATAAAGAGGCCTCCCTGTGCACATCTTTGTCTGAAGGCTGTTTTACATGTACTGAAGGGCTGCCCATCAAAAATAGAAAAGAAAGGGGAAAAAACAAAACAAAAGAAAGACATGGCCAGCAACAGAATTAGAACACCACCACCATCTCCTCTGCATCTCATCATCACATCTGCTTTCTACTGGGATCAAAGCAGGTGGCTCCATCACAATGGTAGGACTCTGGTGTGATGGAGAGGGGAGCTGGTTTCGAGGAGGCTTTAGAGCCTTCACCACTCAATATATATTAAATAGTTTTCTGCTCTGGTCTGGCCCTCCCCTCAGATCTGCAATGCAGCCCAGGGGTGAGGAGAGTTTTTCAGATGAATCTGACACGCCGGGACTCAGTGAGAATGTCTTTTATCAAAGGCTGTCTCCACTTTCCACCGGAGGTACGTGCACTGGGAAAAAATCGATACATTTGTAGCCTTTGGGGAGACATTAGGTTTCTGACTTGGGCTAATTTTTCTTTAGACAATCTTGGGAGAAAATTAAATTGTGTGGCGCGGGGATACATCAGTTCTTTTTTCACTTTATACAGAAATTAAAGATCTATATAAAGTGAATTATTAAACGAATGGCTCCCATACTGGATGCTGAATCTATAGAGCACTCCAGACGTGCAAAAATGCACAATATATATTTACAGTATACAATAAAGAAAAATGAACTCCAGCTAATGTGTACATCACTTCACAGCACACATTCTAGACAAAAACCTATATTTGAAACTGAGTTAAGAATTTTTTTTTTTCTATATCCATTGTTTAAATATAGATTTTTTTTTCCCCTAATAAATATTACAATTCAATTCTCACCATGTTAAATCCATAACAATCATTGAATGAATGTTAATATATTTCATGAATAAATAAATAACATTTGTATTTATAAAATAAAATCAATTTCTGGACATTGTCGAAAGACTGTCATAAAACAATTCCCATATTTGAATAAATAATTTATGAAACTATTAACATCTTCATCAAAACCATAATTATAAATTCAGACCTCTTTAGTTACACTTTGCAGGAAAAAACAACATAAACTGCCACATCTTCAGCAGCTAGCAAACTCTACAAACATTTCTATGTGATTTGCCTTCCCAGTGCTATGGAAAGCACTTTTTTTCTTTGTATTAAAGAATATAGAGATCCATTTAGAAGTATTCCACTGTCATTAACACCAAAACACACACATTAATTGTTTCTGTTACCATAAAAATTTTAAATGTTACCATACATATTAATGATTAAAATTTAAAATAGGAGATATTTATTTTATGATAATTCCGACACAACGCGATGACATTCTTGCTAGCAAGCTAACACAAATGGTTGTGCTTTTGTATTTGCAATTGATTTCCTGCACAGAACTGCAGTACTTCCTGTTTGACTTTGTATCCCAGCATGCCTCCTTGGCCTCCTCATCTAAATGCAGAACAATGTACACATCTGACTATGTTTGTATGAGGGCTCAGTGTTAAGTCTCAGGCCATTAGACAGAACAACTGTTTTTAAATTGCTAGGGAAGGAAGCTGGAAAAACAACCAATTAAACCAACAAGTGTAGTGCTGGCTAGTTTAGATGCATCAAGCTCCTCTAAATCTTTGTCCACCTCGACGTGATCCTCTGGCTGGAAGAAGCACTCAGGCACTGCAGTTCAGAGTGGGGTCCTCGCTGGATGTCGTACATCCTGGTTTACCTCCAGGAGAACATCTTTAATAAGAGCAAGCAGTCTGAGAGAGATGTGTTCATTACTGAAGGCTGATTAGGAGAAGAAGAAAAAACCAGGCCATTAGTGAGCATTTACAGAGAGCTAATACTATGGTGAATGAATTATTCTTTTGGGAGTGTCTGCAGTATTAATGTAGGTTTGGAGCAGGCACAGTGCCCGCTGCTAGAAATAAAGGTTGGCTGCGTGGTTGCATGGACTGTAGACACCATTTAAGGTTGATCTACAAAAGGGAAGATTTGAGCTTTCTAAAATAAGGAGATGAGGAGAGGATCGCCTTTACAAACACTACAGTGAGATCTGACCTCTCACACACACCTACAGCACAACCTGGAACAAAGGGAGTGAGCCAATATATATTGTAATGACTTTAATGATTTTTTTTTTTTTAAATCATCTTTTAAAGGAATAACCGCCATTAGAGGAATAAATTACATTGTAACATATATTATAATAGAAAACAGTTATTTTAAATTGTAATAATATTTCATAATAATACTGTTTTACTGTATTTTTGATTAAATAAAAGAAGTCTGTGCAAGCATAAGAGATTTAAACATTAAATGATCTTATAATTAATAATCTTTATGACATTAAATCATAATAATGATTAAAAATTGAAGCTTTAGAATGGCTATCAAAAAAATTTAAGAATTTGATGGCAATAAATACAATTCAAAAGGAATTTAAGCAGCAGTTTATGGAATACTCTAGCTTAATTTTGTTAATATTACTTATTACTATAACAAAAAAAAAAAAATGTTTTATTGGATGTTCTTATTTAGAATAGGAATATGCCTCCATGCACTGTTTGTATATTTATCATATAAGGAAGAATGGATCTTGATCCGTTTACACAGAATCAGAGTTTAGTCTCATTTCCTAAGGCAGCACATTTTGCAGGATGAATCAGTTTCTCAGTGTGAGAGAGTGTGATACACAGCAGGCTGTTTTCACATGATGGCATCTCCTCCTGTCTGCTCTGACATCTGAGGGACCGTGTGACACCCGTCACCCATAGCCCTCGGTGACAGGACCTGCATCTCCTCCACAAACACTTCATCTGCAGTCAGTGCGGGATCAGGTTAACATCACTGAGATACTACTATAGCTTTTATTAATCGTATAAATTACAATTATGATTTTTTTATATAAAAGATTATAGAAATTGTGTTGTGTTTTTGTCCTTTGTATTAGTTTTTTTTTGTGTGCCATTTTGTTGTTTTTACATGTCTTTATAGTTTTTAATAAATGTTATTTTAGTTAAGTTGAAATAAATGAAAATGAGAATTGGAAACTAGTTGAAATAAAAAGGAATGGTGTTTTTTTTTTTAAGTCCTGGAAGCAACAAGCTTAGCAAATTCCCTCTGTAATGGACCAAAAAAACAAACAAATAAAAAAAAAAGGACGCAGATACATTGCTCTCGCCTGCTGACCTTTACCACTGTCAGAACTTCTGTGAAATTGGCCTTTGTGGTATTTCTCCTCCAGTGCTAAAATGAAACCACTGGCTCATAATCGTGCTTGTGTGTGGTGACTGTGTGAAGGTAGAAAGACTGAGTATAGCCTTATGCATCTGTTTTTTGTAAAGGTGAGCTTAAGCCATTACAGACTGCAATGTGTTCTGTGCAGGACTGTTTGTGTGTGTGTGTGTGTGTGTGTGTGTGTGTGAGAGAGAGAGAGAGAGCTGTTATGGCATTGTGCTGTAATCTCTGCTTTCTGCAGCAGTGAAGGTATGTCTCATCTGCTGTGAACAGATGATCCATGACTGCAAGATCACAACACAGTGTTGCACACACAAATACACATATTTACCAAGCTTTCGACTTCTATTATTGTTCATTTAAGCTAATATGTAAGTGCTTTTTTCTTACAGAGGTTAGGTTTTGAAAGTCTAATTATAATTAGCTTATATATATATATATATATATATATATATATATACATATATATATATATATATATATATATATATATATATATATATATATACATATATATATATATATATATATATATACATATATATATATATATATATATATATATATATATATATATATATTTTTTTTTTTTTTTTTTTTTATAATACTTTTGTGTTATATTATCAAGTCAAGTCAAGTCTGCTTTATTGTCAATTCTTCCACATGTACAGTACATACATACAGAGAATCGAAATTATGTTACTCTCAGACCCCGGTGAATACAGTAGAGCCAAAAAATCTAGATCAAATATAAAATGTAGATACAACTATACAATAAAAGAATGTAAAAAAAAAGACATAATAAAATTAAAAAGTAAAGTTAAATGAAGCAGTGCAAGACACATGGCAGGTGTGCAAACTAGTGAAGTGAACAAACAGTGCAGATAAAACGATTTTAGTGTAAAAAAAAAGAAAAGCTTATTCAGTCTGATTAAAGTGACAAAGGGCTCAAGAGCAGTTATTTTATTTAATTGACTGATGAGCAGTGTTTGGAATAACGGTGTTTAAAAGAACGGCTTTAGGTAACGACGTTATTTTTTCAGTAACGGGTAATCTAACTAATTACTTTTCCCGTCGTTACAACGCCGTTAACATTACTGATCGTTAAATGCGGTGTGTTACTATGCTTTGATTTAATAAACTATGTAATCCGAATGCACCCCTGGCTCACACAGCGAGTGAGCAGGTGGGTTAATAACGAGATAAGCGATTATGATTGGCTAAGGCAGAGTCATGTGTTTCATGGTAGCCAATCAGAGCCAGTGTTTTTACACACATGCCGGCAAACGAGCCAGCGGCACCAAACCATAGAGCGCCAAACACACGTGACAGCTAGGATTCACAACAGCAGCAGAAATGGCGAGTCGGGAGCAATCCGATGAAAAGTTGGCATTTTCAACGTGGAGATATAAGCACTACTTCAAATTCATTGTGGTCAAAGGCAAGAAGGTGCATGTGATGTGTACACGTAATGTGTGACACACCCATTTACAAACGTACCAAAAACGCTTTTCTTACAAAGATAATATTTGAAGTGCAGGATAAAACTACTGCTGTCTGTTGACGTGCAATAAATATCGAAATTTATGTACGAACATCTGTCTGTTCTACTCATTTCAACTGACTTGTGAAAACTGAAAAAATATATATATATATTTGATATATATAGCATTTTTTTTTTTTTACAGTAACGCAAATAGTTACTTACCCTGGTAACGAGTTACTTTTATTATAGAGTAATTCAGTTACTAACTTTTTGGAACAAGCAGTGAGTAACTATAACTAATTACTAAGTACTAAGTAACATTCCCAACAGTGCTGATGAGGTAGTAGAGTGACGTCAGTTCCGTGCTGAATGAGGTAGTGAGCAGACCAATGCTGCACAAAGTGACTGGTGCATGACATCGTATGTTATAATAACATAAAATCTGTGTTATGCCCTCTGTTATAAAAATGTTGAGTGTATGTGCCAAATAATCAACAGAATCTTAGAGTTAGATTAGATTAGATTAGATTCAACTTTATTGTCACTGCACATGTAGGTACAAGGCAACGAAATGCAGTTAGCATCTAACCAGAAGTGCAATAAGCAGTAAGTACAGAATAAAGGTCTATAATATGTACAATAACTATACAGGTAAGTATTATGGACATAATTTACAGATATTAAATACTATAAGCACAATATACAGATAGGTGTACTATGAACATACTATACAGATGGGCTATGTAAAAGTGTATGTGCACTATAGGCAGAACTATGAACATAATTTACAGTATTGCAATGGACAGTAAAGTGCATAGAAAAAAATATTTCAATGTGCAAATGGATTATACATTGTTCCTCATTGTTAGACATCACCATCTGTGCCCTCTTGGTCTACGCCTCCTAAATACTGACATATCCATCCCAAAAGGGTGTGTGCATGTGTGTGTGTAAATATACACACACTATAAATACAGAGCCACTGTCAGTGATGTGTTATCAATGATGGGAATCAAACCTTCTGGGGAATAAATCACATCCACAGCAGGGTGCGAGTGGAAAAAAGGAATATCCATATATATATATATATATATATATATATGTATATATATATATATATATATATATATATATATATATCCATATATATATATATATATATATATATATATATTTAGACATGCCAGTGGATGAGATCCAATCCAAACTATATATCTTAGTTGTGCTACATAGACACACTGAATGAGTTTCTAACTGAACATGTTATTTCATGTGGTAAGGAAATCATTACCTCACCAACAGTGTCTACTGAAGTTAATGCACATCTACGGTGTGCTAGAGGTAAAACAGCCAGTCCTTGTAATTAAACTCTGCATATCGCTATGCATACAGTTTATGGTGTATAAACACATACAAATCCATGGTGTATACTATACTGTATCAATAACCGCAAACTCAAAACAGACGCCAAGCGTATTTCCTGCTATCCCCTGATGCAGAATGCTGGGATATATTTTACAACTCCCTACATTCTTGTTTAACTATATACTAGATCACAGAAAGCCAATACGATCACTGAGAAATAGCCCTGCATCTTTGAGGCTTAGAGTAAGAATAAAACTTCACGTGGGTTGGCAACATGCACTTGTAGATTTATTGGCCTACCCCATCTTCACAGGAGGCTTATTTATGACCCCATGGACTCGCGTTTAATACAGTTTTCCTTCTCGTGCTGTGAAAGGGACATTCGTATTATGAAGACATGGCTTAAAGCACTTTTAATACTGCAGACTGATGCCAGAACAGACTTCATAAAATAAACAAGGAGGAGGAATTAGACTGTACAGAAGCGGCGTGACTTAACACAGGCATTCTCAATTAGAGAGAAAGATTGGAGTGAAAAGTCAGGGAGCAAACTCGCAATATTTCAAATGTTAAATCGTGTTCTCAGTGTACAACTCGTTAAAAACCTCACGTAGTGTGTAATAAAATATTTAGCTGAACTACGTTTTCATGAATAAATATTCTGCACGATGAAGCTGAATTTAGCATGTCTGAAGTTTGATTGAGTTTAACAACATATCTTGAAAGCATAATATATTAAACACAGTATTTACAGCATAATGCATTATAATGTACAATGCAATCTTAAAAAAAAAACACATTTTTCATAATTATGTTATTTTTATAAATATTAAAATAGTTATAAAAATGTATTATAATTTTTTATTACACTTTCATTACATTTTAAATTGAAAAATTATACTCCTATAATTAATAAATACTTTTTTTTTAAATATTAAAACATATACCAAAATCTAGAAAATATTTTGAGCCTAAATGTTATTATAGTATTAAAGAATTAAGTCATTGCAGGTATTTAAAACAAAGCCTAATATAAAATAATTAGTTTTTATACATAGAAGATTTTCCAGAATATAAGTTAAAATGTAAAATCAATGATTTATTCACTGTATTTTACATGATTGATAAATATGGCATATATATATTGAAAACTGCGTATCTAGCATATCTACCCAATAGATAGAATCAAAACAAAGGTGCTTTGCAACAAATTTTATTGTGAAAAGCGCTATACAAGTAAACTTGAACTGAATTGAATTATATTACCGTCACAAATTCACCAAATACATTCATCATGAGCCAAGACCACAGTGTGGGGCTCTGGAAATTTTGAATTATGCATGACGAGAGAGTTGTGATTCATAATCATCATGTTCTGAGAGAGCTTTAAATCAATCCACAACATTATCTCTCACTCACAGACCTATCAATGATCCACTTACAGCTCCTTAGATTACAGCCAGAGACACTGAAGAACACCAGCTCCGATGAGCAGGACTGGAACATGAATCAGCCGTTTTAAAATAACAAAAATGTAATACTTCATTCTTCTTCATTCTGCCCACGATGAAGTCTGAGGAAGCTCAGGACATGCAGAGAGAGTAATGAGTCTGATAAATATATAATACCCACGAGGAGCTCTAAGAAACATGGGCAGCTCTCGTGAACATCTCTTATGGTGATTTGTGATGGCACTTTCAGCTCGGCCTGAAGTCAAATCGTTTAACCTCCAATGAGAGCTGACCTCACAATTTCTTGCTTGATATCCCTACATATACATTTATAATGTATGTGCATTTGAATATTCTTAAGTGAGATGTTTCGTGTCTAATCTGACCATGAAATCGTTTCTCAAGACACCATGTTGACCCAACGGCAGTCTCATCATGGCACTATGTTGTGTCACACTAGTTTACAATTTTCAGCTCTTATCTGTGAAAAGAGAAGCAGTGGATGAAGAGCTGGAGCTTGAACATTTCATACAATATCTTACTTCTTACGTACTCCAAATGTCATCACTTCACCCTGAGGGTGAGAGCTCATACGGGGCCAACAGGGGTCTTGGGACATCCCTATCTCTCTGTACGTAAATTGCTGTCCAGAGGCTTCGGAATCAAAATGCAATGTGATGAAGATATTGCAGATTCAAGACCAGAAAATAAACTCCAGAGGTGTGAGAGTGAGGATGTGTTGACTTGCACAGGACAGATTTCATTATCTGAATAACACTGATGTTTTTAAACCGTTTGATTTTTATTATCAATAATCAAATGTTTTTGCCTTTGGATGAATATCAAAGAAAATATTATGTCATATTTCATCAAAAATTATTTTTAAAACTATAAAAAACTAAAAATTTTATATTTTTTGTCTAAACAAAATAAAGCCAATTTTAGTCTATTATTAGACCATTCTTATAAAATATATAATATACGTATAATGTAACAATGTATAATAACATAAAAAAATAAATTATATTGTGATTATTTTAACAGATTATTTCCCAGACACAATGCTTTAATAGCATTGCAAAAAAGAATAATGTAATTCAGTAGCATATACAACGCGATATACTGTATATAACTGTTGTCTATTTTTTCTTTTCATTTGCATAAATGTAATAAAATGATAGTTCATAAAACAATAATTTATATTCTCCAAATATAAATATTTTATTAAATAAATTACCTTTTTATATTACTTTAATGTAAATTAAATATAATAATTATAATAATACATTTTATTGTCATTACTATAATACAATAATTGGAATTATATATATATATATATACACACACACACACACACACACACACACACACACAAGCCAAACTGAAGTATTGTGGTGAAGAGCTCCTCTGTAAGTGAGTAATGCATGACTGAGGTCTGGGGACATTGCAGTGGTACATGTGACATTACTGGATGCCTCTGGAAAAGGCAGCTCATATCTAATAAATGCTGTTGTACTTCACGTAGGGAATTTGTGCCCAGAGCTAGAGGAAGCATAGACGCTCTCAAAGTGATTCACTAGATGTGTCCTCCAAAAGCTTGTGAGGTCAAATACAAACATCATCTTTGTATTTCTACACATAAGAACAAGAAAAATCCTTTTTATGTTGCTTATTTTCACTTTAGCTATTTTCCAGCACGTCCAGAATCCAGAGCGCATGTGATTGATGGCTCCGGATGAGAGTGGCAGCATTACCTGACAGCGAGAGTAAAGGCTGGTTTTTTTAAATCGCTGATGCTGCAAATGGACCGCAAGGCCAAATTTTCTGATGGGATCCTGAACTTTGTTTGAACTAGAGAAATGAAAGAGGACAGCTTATGACATCCTTCTACACAACAGATCCTGTCAGTGATACACACTAACTTCCCTGGTTGTGGCTCAGGGGCCGGCAAGCGGATTATTTCTGGCTCGGCCCAAGCAAGAACCCACACTCGTTAATAGTTCTGTTACATCTACATGATATTGCCAAGAGATTTGAGGAAACCATTTCTTTATTACACTCTTAGAAAATGCTGGGTTGTTTTAACCAAACTTTGGGTAAAATATGGACAAACCCAACTTTTGGGTTAAAAATGTAAAAAAAATGTTTTTAACCCAACAGCTGGGTAAGTCCATATTTGAACCAAAGTTGGGTTAAAACAACCCAGCATTTATTTTTATTTTGTGTAGTTTCAGTCAAAAATTGTGACAAATGTAAGAATTAATGTCAGACAATTAAACCTGTAGGCCACAAAATCCAAATCATTGTAAACATGATTGTAAACAAAGTTATATTCTTGAGAATTTATGTGAAATTCAATGATGTTGTTCGGATTTTATATTTACACATTATATGTACAAGGGATTACACTCTGTATGGTTAAAAAAGATTCGTAAATGCCTCAAATGGTTAAAAAGAGCTAGAAATCAGCTCTCACGTGCTAGAAAAGTTACAGACGACGCCAGCAGATGCTTTATTCACTTAAAGTGAGAGTGAGAGTGGAGAGAGACAGCGCAGGACTGATTTAATCGGGATGAGAGTCTTGGGGACTGAACTGGATAGGACAATAGCACGGACCAAAGAGGACACTAGTCTATCTTATCAGCACTCTGGCAGCTCTGATGAGCAGATTTCATTGGAATGAAGAGGGCTCTGATCAGATAAACTTGATCTATGTCAGACAGCAAGAGAGAAAGTGTGCATGTCTGTTTGTCTGTGCGAGTCTTTAAGACTGTGTAAAGCAGGATTTATATTTTCGTCTGGCTCTGCTTCGCAAGCCTCCGCTGACTGCGCGCGCACCTTCCCAAATGGATGAGTATTTTATACTTTTTTTTTTAAAACCCATCTTATAAAGAGTGGTGTGAATAGTCAGCATTCCTGTTCTTGGTCAACTCAACTAATCAGTGTCAACACCCATCAATAATGCAAGAGAGAAAGCAGCAACTAATTTACACGTGTGAGGACAAAACAGCAGATCTTAGATCTTTCATCAGCAACAGAGGATTGATGGTTTGTAGATCCTTTCATACACATTGCAGCTATCAGTCATGCACAAAACAGTCTGCAATGGAGGCCTCAGAGCAATAAGCTGAAATGACAGGCATACAGATAAATGCCAACAGTCCAGCAGCAGCAGCAGCAGCAACAGATCAATAAAGAGCATCTCAATACTACGGTTGTCCCTGAGAGGGTGGTTATCAAACACAATCTCTGCATTATCTGGACACATAGGTCACAGGTTAAATATGTTAGAAAATAAAGATCAAACCACATAGCAAGATGCTAGAGCTTTTCTCTGAGCCATTTGTTCATTTACATGTAGTCTCAAAGCAATCTATTAAATCCTTTTTGTTGAAAAAGTGTGATAGTTTTGGGTTAGGGTCACCACTTCTTTTGATATTTTGTAATCTAATGCGATGATATTCAGATATTTTAGTGTCACCTTATAAGTGTGGAGCAACTATATTTCAGAGTAGCCCATTTTTGCATGAGAATGCATTAAAGTCCAGCTTTTTTTCTTTTCTTTTTTTTCTTAGAAAGCTGATATCTGAAACATAAGCAGTGTTAAGCTTACATAAGCGGCTAATTGATTTTGATTCTTCTAAAAGTATGCCTGAAAAACAGTCTAACAGAACAAGACTATCAAGATAAGTCATTTAGGAGCTTGGAACCTGCTCGGCATTAATATTCACAGCACAGGGTGAGATGGTCTGTATTGGCTGATTTTGGCAAAGACAGGTGACTATAGGATCTGAACTCAGAAAGCTGGGGGCAATAATTTATTATGGGACGTAATACCGAAACATATCTATTTCAGTCTGCAAAAACACAAGAATTTGAAAGGAAGGAACTTAAATGAGGCTTTTGAGAAGGATTCTGAGTAAATTCAGTTCACTGGTTAAAAAACAAAAACACTAAAAATAATAATAATAATTGCATCACATTAATTGTACTGCTTTATAGTGTATGTTGAAAAAAAAATCTAGCAACTTATTAAAAATGTAATAAAATACATTTTATACTTAAATAAAACTTGAATAAAATACATAATAAAAAATACATACATATAATAATAATAATAATAATAATAATAATAATAATAATAATAATAATAATAATAATAACTGCATTATCTTAATTGTATCTTTATAGGCTGAAAACAAATCAAGATCTGCAAACTTATTAAAAAGCAAAAAATAAAAATAATTTATCATTTAAATTAAATTAAAAGCATGAATAAGTAAAAAAAAATGTAAAAAATTAAAGATCTAACAACTTGTTATAATTCTATAATATAACAATTAAGTGTACAGATCCACTTAGACATTAAGTTAAAAAATGTGATACTTTGATAGCATAATATCCAATGCAATGCATTTATTTGCCAAAATACACAGCCTGTGAATGAAGAGTGGGCCAGCTGTGCAGTGTTAACCTGTGAATCTCACTGAGGTGTACTGACACAGCACTGACGCAGCACACGTGTGCCCAGTCCTGCTTTCTGACCCCAGACGCTGGACAGGACATACCAGCTGCCCACATCAGACCCTCCACGACCCCTCTCACAATGGGCTGAAAAGACAGGCCACATACCAGAGCAGAACCCCTTAATCCACACCGCGTAATACCAGGAGAAAATACTAGAGAAAAAACATCCAAAACCGGTGGAAAGCATGTTAGCTGACTGAGATGAACTCGTGAGGTTATAAGGTTGGATGATTTTAAAACACTGTGCCTCCTCCACACACCAATTCGCAGAAATGCATCATGTCTGCATTCCCTCAGGACGTCTGAGCAGCCTTGCGTTCATAAAGAACTTCCCTTGACTGACAGGTTGAAAAGACGCGAGGATAAATTTGCTCAGACTATGGATCAACAAGATTAGTTGGGAAATGTCTGCTATGTTGAAGTTGAAAGAAGAGGCCTTTGACTTCTGCTCAGAATAACAAAACCTAGTTGATAAACTGCACAAGTTTTAACAGAGGATTTATTTTTAGAAAGGAGTTATTAAATATAGTACTATGCATGATATTTCAACCCTATCCTAAGAGGGTTCGATCAATCAATCAAACACAAAACAAAACAAAAATAAAATAAAGAATTTAATAGAAAATCCTAATAAAAATTAAAGCAAAAAAAACAAACACACTTATAATAAAAAAAAAAAAAATGTTTAATGAATGAATGAATTAATCATTTATTGTGTAAAAAACACAAAAAACAACAAACAAACAAAAAACAAAAACAAAGAAATACAATTAAATTAAAGTAAATTAAATATTAAATATTTAATTTTTATTAATTTAAAAATAATATTTGCATCTTGTTAATTGCATTGCTTTATACTTCAAGTTGATAAAGAAATCTAGATACTTATATGAAAAAGGGATAATAATAATAATAATAATAATAATAATAATAATAAAATCGTATATATAAAATAAAATAAAACTAATAAATATAATTGCATTATTTTAATTTTATAATTTTTACCAGTTTAGAAAATCGAGCTTATTGCAATTAAAAAAATAATTATATGTAAAAAATATATATACTATCTAAATGTATCTATACATTTGATAGATTTTTTAGTCTATAAATCACATCAGTGCTGTTTTAACACGTACTATTTCAATTATATGGTTACATTTTAGAAATACATTTGCTCAGAAAATGGATCAACAAGATTAGTTGTAAAACAGAGTTGAAAAACCACATTTCCATCTATTTGTACCTAACAAAAGCTGAGTTATTATTGGCAGGGAGTTCAAATATGACGTCTTATTGACACAAGCAGACATCAAGTCTGTGGGCAGAGCTGTGGAAGTAAAGAGCTTTGCCGATAATGAAGCTTCTCCGAGACAGACAGCGTTGAGGGTGATGGATGTCTGCCAGAAGACAATGTTCCTGTGGTTTGGAGAGAGACGCAACATCACGCCTGGCTGTCTGTCTGCACCTATATCTTCCCCTGCACCACATTAGAGGAACAGCGCAGATAGGCAGCGCTTCACACATGCGTTCAACAGAAAGAAAGTCCCAAAAACAACAACAAAATTTGTGGCATGTCAAAAACCAGGATAAAACAGAGCAGGCACTATCTTCTCCTTGATGATGGATTCTTATCTTGACCCAGTTTGGCGCTCAAGGAGAAAGAACGCAACACTTTTGGATGTGGATGCGCTCACCATGCTACTCAAATGTGTTTTTCAGTTTTTTGGAGAGGGTTTTAAAGTAGGACACAGATGTTGATACTTTACCAGTGAGTACAGCTGTTTTGTCTTTAGACATACATGTGATGAGATGAAAGAAGACTTGACCCTGACTGCTGGGATGGATATAATGATTGTAGCAGAGCTAAAAGTACATCGGCGCAGCAAAGTACAGTGAAGTGCATGCTGCTCACAAATACTTCATAACCATGACTAGGCTTTTGAGAATCTCATTTCCAGACATATCTGGGTGAATCTCATGATACCGGTCATGAACAAGTCCAATATACAGTATATTTCACATTTTTACAACAAGCATTTAGCTTATTTTAATAAAACAAAATGTATTGATTGATTTTGAATTGTAGTGTATAAACCCATTATTGTAGTGTTTGTACGGTCTTAAAGAAAAAAAAAACATTGTATATATATAGCTCAAATAATGTATAACACTTATCTGTGTGACCAAAATCGACTGAGTATTTTACCACTGTTAATTTGTTTCCCTTATGCAGGTAAAGCTTTCCCGTATAATGAAGTCAACAAACATTCACTGAGATCCTGTGCAAGGTGTGCAGGCTCCACAAAGTTTTATAACATTATAAAAAGTGTAATAAGCTTCAGTAATGGCCCCAGCAGCATGATGACTGGCACTGTTAAACTTTACAGTGAGGGAAAATCCATTAGGGAAAATAGTTGTGAAAGGATTTCACCACCCATGGTGTATAAGCCTTTCATACCTGAAATATAATGAGAGCATTTCACGCTCAGCTCTTACTGTATGTCAGATGAGACGCACTCCATATTCAACACAACCATACTACTGCATGTGAATATGGGATAGATGACTTCATCAGCTCTCTGCTAGGAAAAGCAACAGCAGAACACACTGGTGTCTGTGTTTGCAGAGACGCCAGTCAACCTGAAGAACACTACATCCATTATATCCACTTATGGATTACATATTTTTCTGTGAATATCTGAAAATCTGTACTAGTCGGTACCTAAATATCTGATTTTAATATTTATGTTAAATAGTTTTATATACATAATATACATTACATTTATTAATTTATACAAATTATATATTTTAAATAAAATAAATATTTAAGTAAACAATGATTTCATATATATATATATATATATATATATATATATATATATATATATATATATATATATATATATATATATATATATATAATTTTTATATTTAGATATTTTATATAAAAATAAATACATTTAATATAAATTTAATTTATGTGTTATTTAAATTATATATTTTAAATCAAATAAATATATAATATTTTAAAATATGTATAATTTTAAACAATATTTAACTATATACTTCTTTGCCTTGGCTGAGTGAATCTGTGAATCTTCTCTGTACAGTTAAGATGACAATAATGAAATGAAGAACACAAAATCCTTCATTATACAGCAACACTGCTTTCTCAGCAGAAACCTAAAGCCTGCACAGAAAAGGGCCATTTGATGTTATTTGCATCCAAAACAAAAGCAAGGTTGTTTTGTCTAATCCGGAAAGGGGATCAGGGGATGGCAGGAGATGTGGCAGGTAATGGGGGAGGGAAATCTGATGGGATAGGTTAGGAACGATGCGCGCTTCTTCTCTGAAGATTAAAGGCCAGATTGGTTCGTTGAGTCTGGCACGCTCCTGGATACAGTTAGGCAGGAATATAGCCTTTCATTGTGACCTTCATGGAGTGTCACGGCACAAAGACTTGAAGGCTTGGGATGATTGTAAGTGTGTGTTCATTTGTGTTCACCTTTGGTTCCAAAATGTATCGATATTTCCCAAGAGGCTGAGTCAGATTCTTCTGTAAGCTTTTCCAGAGTGCAAACACAGACACCAGAGCAGAGAAGACAAGATCCCACCACCAATTATACATACAGCGCCAAAACAAATAATAATATCTTACCTTATGCAACTGACAATACATAAAACAATGGTCATTTGGCTGACATAAAATGGACAGTTTTGCACTTGCAGAACTCCACTTTGATAGACGCGTTTAATAAAGGAGTCTAGTCAGATTGTAATCGTGATGATCTGACTGAAGAGATGCCTGTCCGTCACACGCCCTGAACATTAATTTCCCTCCTGTCTGTGAAGACATGTGGACGAACAATAGCTATCTTTTCCAGTCAACCTTTTCTGGAAAGGGCAACGAATCCAAGCAGTAAATAACCTCATAATGTGGCTTTCTGATCCACAGTGCATCTCCTTCTGGGAAAACAACAGCTGGACCTATGTACCTTAAAACAGCATTATCAGAGGTGTCAACCACACTGATGATCAGATACATGGAATATGTGGAAATGTAACTGTGATAACATTATTTAAATTGCTTAATAACTGATGACAGATGAGATCCAGAAGATTGGAGAAGATAGGACACAAAATAGTCTATTACTTCTACATTATGATGATTTTTGATGTAAAAAAAACATTAAGTGAACCTCAGAGAAAAGTATAAAATAATAAAAAAGGCAGTTCAGGATCCCTTTAAATGTTACAACTTCACTGTCATAAAGCCTAAGAGGACTGTTAAACAATTATTTTAAAGGCTTTACAGCATTTTAACAAAATAAATCATTTAAGTACTTTTATAAAAGTAAAAGCTTTAAATTTATAAAACATGATTTGTCCCATTCATTTTTATGCCTCCATCTAAATAAATAAATGAACAGAAAATATCTAGCCTGATAAACATTACACAAGTTTTACCACAAGAATTCATTTAAGTGCTTTTATAAAACGATATGCTACAAATTCAAAAATTTGTCCCATTCACTTCCATCTTCGTAAAAAGAAAATTCAGAAAAGTAAGGACGATCCAAAATTACTGTATTTTTTATTTATTTATTTTAGTGATGTCAAATGATTAATCGAGATTAATCACATCCAAAATGAAAGTTTTTGATTACATAATATGTGTGTGTATATTTATAAAGTATGTATGGATACAAACACACACATATACATATATACATATACATATATACATATATATATATATATGTATATATATATATATATATATATATATATATATATATATACATATATATATATATATATATATATATATATATATATATATATATATATATATACATATATACATATATATATATATACATATATATATATATATACATATATACATATATACATATATATATATATATATATATATACATATATATATATATACATATATATATATATACATATATACATATATATATATACATATATATATATATATATATATATATATATATATATATATATATATATATATATATATATATAAAAGAATATATACATGTATAAACGGAAATACGTAAATTGGTCTAAAAATCTGGCAACGTGAGACTATAGTGTGTCTGTCATGTACTGATACGGCTATCATCAATGTTTCCAGGCCAAATGAGTTGGCGGAATAGTGTTACATACTTGGCCTTGTACTGCACCAATGAGTTCATTCATTTGAAGTCCTCCACTGAACAGAGAAACTCTTAACAAAGCCTTTCATTGTGAGAACCACACACTGAGGATGAAGATGAAAGAAAACAGTAGGAATCAGCTCATAACCATACTGCTGGACTGGAAATAAATAATGCTTTACTGGCTGAGGTTGATATCACTACAGATGATGACAAGCCTCAGACAGACTAAAACACCATTAAATGACATTGAAAGAAAAAAGAAATGATTTGATTTGTTTAAATTGTATTTCTTATTGATATGAAATACAACTGGCTCAAATGGCTTCTACTTAAGGTTAATAATTTGAAAAAAATGTGCAACTCACCCTGCAGCATTTGACCTATGAATATTTTTTTTGCTCAATTCTTTTTTTTTTTTTACATTTACTGAATCTGAATCGATAGATAGATAGATAAGCCACATGCTGCTTTATTTTGCACACAATTTATTCTCTTGGATGGTTGTATATAATGCATTACAACAGGAAATATAAACACATTTTCCACCATCACATTTAAAACTACACATGCAGAAAGGTTAAATGGGGCTAATGATAAAGCCCAATGATCCATCTATGAAATTCCTTGTTCATGTGTGTGTAAAATGTAGCCTTTAGTCAATAAATCAAAAGCGCATCTTTGATGGTAGATACACCAATCAAAATTCATTAAGCACCACTCAGCAATCGATATGTTTCTCTCTTAAAACTCAGGCAGCTATTTGGATGACAGTGGGGAAGAGGTGCAGGGTAAATGCTCTGAGAGAGGGGGCAGTTAACCTGGTCAGCGACGGCTGGAGCGCTGGGGATCGATTAATGCTTTCCAGTGCCGGCTAGACACACAAACAACTGCAAGGCCATGGCGTGTGAGTTACGAGCTCAGGGTCAGTTTCTGAGTGCAGCAGACACGCACAGTCTGGAGGCTGCTGCTCAGAATGGATCGCTATAATAATGAAAAACAGCATCCAACTTGGACTCCTGCAGTGCATGATGCTTAAATGACTGGATAAACAATACTCGACTCTAATTCACCGTGAAGTGCAATAATATTACACTGTGAGAAGTGAAAGACTGAGAGCATTGGAAAAGAAGTGCAAATGAAAAGAAATAATTAAAAACGTGTTTTGCTGTATTCAAAAGACTGCAAAAGGCCTTGTGTCTCATAACCGATCATTAGCTTCAGTCCTCTGCAGTGAATGGGTGCCGTCAGAATGAGAGTTCAAACAGCTGATGACATCATCACAATAATCCACAAGTAATCCACACCACTCCAGTCCATCAATTCATTTCTTGTGAAGTGAAAAGCTGCATGTGTTTAAGGAAAAAAAATCCATCAAGATGTTTTTAACTTCAGACCTTTGCTTCTGGCCGAATACGAGTTGGATTGGCAAGGAAGTGATGTAATGCTAAATTCCTCCAATGAAAAAACAAACTCATTTACATCTTTGATGGTCTGAGGATGAGAAAATATTCAGCACATTTTCATTTCTGGGTGAACTGTTCTGTTTATGGGAGTTGTAGGGGTTTTTGTTTTTGAAAATTGACACTTTCTGCTATTTTAGCTGAACTATTGTTCGAAATGTTCCGTTTCTGAGATTTAAACAGTGTTGACAGCTCGGTAACATGGTTTAGTCCCATCAGAGACTCTGAAGTGATATGTTTTCTTCATTTCATTGAATCAGAGAAGCAAATCAACATGCTTCACCAGTACAGTCTCTATGCAGGTAACACCCTTGCTAATGAAATACTGATGCCCTGAGATTGATTGTCTGACTATTTTCTCAGTACAGAAACAATAACAACAATAATATTAATAAAAACTGAGGAACACACACACATACAAATTTAACTATTAAACTCTCATCATATCTATAAAACCAAAAAAATCTAAAGCATGGAGATAACATTCAGTCCCAGATGCCATTCAATCCATCAAATAAAATGCATAAATATAAATAAGTCTGTGTGCTTAGAATATCTACTAGAACATGAGTCAGATTCAGTTTTATTAGTACCCTCTGCTCAATTCCATTGCAATCAGCCCTATCTTTCGAAAGCATCTTCCCTTATTTTATTGAGCCTTGCGAGATGCAAAGTTGACTCCGCTTGTCCTGCATTACCTGAGCAAATGGCACAGGCTTATTGCCAAGGACCAGTTCTAAAGCAATCACCATCCGGTACCGATAAACCCTGACATTAGGCAGCTGATCACATGCAGCCTCTGGCTAGCTGGAGTAGATGCTGCTGACAGGAGAGCAGAGCTCCTACATTAGCCGGGGCAGACGTACTCGAAATGGCACTCTGTAAAATAAGCAAGAACATTTGGATGGCCATTTCTTGTGTGGCAGCCCCAGTATGATTTATTAGCAGGGTGTTGGCATGTCTTGATATGCTCGCCTGCGTATCTCCCTGCATGTCAAATTAGTCGACCTGTACTGTATATTCTGATCATAATCATTTTACTTTCTTTTTTCTACTTTCTTATCAGTTTATATCAATGGTAAAAAAAAACAATAATAAAAAAACTAAAGTAATATTAAATAATAAAAAACACCAATACTAAATGAAATCAAACAAAAATATAAACTAATGAAATTATTAATTAACTCATATTAATATGAAGTTACTCTTTAAAATGTATATTAAATATAAAAACAAATACTATGACAGATTTATGAATTAGCACAATTTTTTGGAGTTTGGAGTCATACTTTAATACTATATTTTGCCGATAAATATTTATATTTAAATATTGAATTTGAACTTCTTTGAACAACTGCTAACTTGCTTGCATGTCTTGAGATTTAATTGTGCAAAAAGGCTAAATTTAAATAATTAACTTTTAAATTATTTAATTAAAATGTATTTAATTGCTTAAAAATAAACTTAATTTAATATTGCATAAGGTTGCAGATGTTAAGCATGTTAAAATGACAAAATAGCCTCTTTATCTTAATAAATAGCTGCATAAAAAGGTCTAAATGGAGAGATAATGAACTGGTCTACTATACATTAAGATATAAATGAAGAGATCTAAGTAAATTACAACTTTTATAACAGCATAATGAAAATTGCATGTACGATGCTTATACAGCATTTTAATGGAAAGTCTAAGAAGATTTAATCAAGGTGAACTCCAACAACCTCATTCGTGATCTAAAATAAAGTGTAGCATGAATACAGAATAGAAGAATTAACATCTACTTTAACATTAATGGAATGCTGAAAACAGAAATCTATTCCAATCTCATGTGAAATGATTACTGGACTTGGGTCAGTTTTGAGCGCAGAGATGGTGCGATCTGAAAAAAGCTCCTTTGAGCAACTCAAGGTAAAAACTTCATTTCCTCTGGACTCAGATTCAGAGGGGGCGAAACTGGCGACTTCCTGTCATTTTAGCCCTCTTTAGACAGAAATCGGCTTTGATCCCGAACCATGGGCATTCCAGCACGACTTCATTAAACGGCACACGTCTAACCAGCGGCTCTCCCCCTCTCAGATTTCCCTCTGAACTTAAATCAAAAGCCTCGCTAGGCTTCCAAGTGCCAAGTGTGGAGCTATGATAGAAATCAAACTGAGCTTTCCCTCACACTCACCTCTTTTGAAGCCTGTCATCCCATTTTTAAAGACTTTTTCAGTATATGTATAATGCATATACAATACGTATGTATTCACAATGAAGGGCTCTTTTTTTTCTTTTCATTTTTCTTTGGGAATACATGATCTGCTTTGGAATTCAAATTTAGATTAAGATTTTAAATGTTATTTTGATATAGACTCTTGAATGCCTTCACAGAAACAGCTTTGTGAGTTTACCGTAACTAGAGCATGAGCAATTGTTGTAGATAAATGTTTTTAAACCAAGAACAACAATAGAATTTATCATTTTGACAACAAGGAACAGTTATTTTTAGGAAAAGAAAAAAATCAGAAATTATAGTTGCTTGCCATATCAGGGAACAATTACAGTCCTTATTTTGATAAAACTGGATGGATGGATGCATGGATGGATGGAATAAAGGCAGAGAACAGCATCTGTATGCGACCAAAAGTGCAATTAACTGTGCTAAAGTGAGTTTCACCCTAGCAGACCAGGGCTAAACGCAGGAAATATCCTGAAATCACTCGCTCAATGTTGCTTGTCACACGTCAATCATTTCAGGCACCTTGCACAGCTTTAACGGCTCTAACCCACTATTGCTTTTCAAACCAACCAAAGCTAAATGTCACGACATATTTGATACATCTGCCTGATGCTCCTTAAAGAAAAAGACCCAAACATGATGTTAAACAAAAGCATTTCTTTTGCTTTTCCTAACTAAATGAACCTTTGTTTGACTTTTTAACTATGCAGAGGCTTTTGTTCTGTTTTGTTTTTGCTTCGTGACCACTTGTATTGAGACTAAGAGACTATTAACTTTAGTTATAGATTAATATGTAGCTTTTCTTTATTTGATCTTCATCTTTCTTCTTCAGACCATGTCAGGGTGTCTCATTGAGCATTGAATAGTAAATGTGCAGAATGAAATATCTGCATCATAATCACTGGAACCAGGTGAGCGAGACTGAGATACAAGCTCAGCACTGATGGGTAAATCTGCCAAAATCTTGCTATTAGCGATGTGGTAGTAGCATCCAAACTGATGAATACTACATCAAAATTTCTTTGGAAACACATAGTTCTTTAATGTTTGGAATAGGCAATGCAAAAAAGATCAAAAACCTGAAACTCTCTTAACACAGAGGGTGACTGAATAAGCCTATGAAGAAGATCAAACCATGGGTAAAGAGTCGAATCCGGACTGGAAAACTGCGTTATGAATTAAATATCAAAAGAGATGTTCAAGTTAGTCTATTGGATACAACAGAACAGAATTCAGTGTCAGTTATCATGGACACCTTCTGTGGTGGGAGTCCAGACTGAGATCTTCATGAGTGGCATTACTGTTGGAATTAGTTACGCTACTGGCCCAACTTACCCTGAAACGTCAGACACAGTTTATCCCACAGATATCATTTTGGAAAAAAATGCTTCATTTAACAAATCATGGCTGACTAAAAATGTCAAAATCTCTTCTTAATCTGACAGCTACATATATAACACCTAAATAATATTCTACAACAGGAATGAGGTAAGACAGCCTCATATTAACCTAATCTTTATCAATGATTACATATCCCAAACTTAATCAATACAGTTTTAAACACCCAAGTCAAAAACTGATAAAATGATTTTAATAGCAGAATCACAAGTTCATAAAATTCCAATACAAATTACCTGATAGAATTACATTTTCAGCATCCATCACCACATGGTCATGTGACTCTGCACTGGGAGTTTGGCTCATAACCATATGGACATATGTTTATGTTAATGTGGAGAAGCCTTTGCTTGACATTAGAACATCCAGGGAACCAGTTCTGCCTGTCACGTCTTCATCAGCACATGTCAGGAACCTGAATATTAACATATGTGCTGCTCCCAGGATCTTCACCCAAAGGATCTTTCAACAGCTGGACACATTTCTGTGGATTTTTATGTACTGAAATTTACATCGGGTTTTCCCATTGAGTTTTGCTGGTTGATGTCCTCCCACAATGCACTGGGAAATTTATCTCCACAACATTGGGCCAGCCAACAGGATTATTAAACCATGGCATGTTATTGCACTTCTCATCATTTCTAAAGTCTCCAAAGAGATGCAGCACTGATGGATGTTCAGAGACACAGATCTGTGCAGGAAGGTGTTTAGATAGTGCCTCTATGTGCTATATAATGAATGCATCCTATAATAAATACACATACCCTGATTTATAAACATAATAATCCACACCACTCCAGTCCATCAATTAATGTCATGTGAAACAGAAAGATGTGTGTTTGTGAGAAACAAATGTATCAATAAGATGGTTTAACTTTAAACCATTTTTAACGAGTCCTATTGCTTTCTCAATTTAAAAAGTCATCTTGTCTGAATCAGGAGAGAAATATGCATAGATCAAACACCGTTTACGAGCAAAAAAAAAAAGGCCAAAACAATTCTGAACAAATATGTTGGTGGATTCTGATGTGAGAGGACAACAGGGGATGGACTTTTTCACTGGAGGAAGTGTTATTATGGACTCGTTTCTTGGCCAAAAGCAATAGTTTAAAGTTAAAATGGCGGACCGGTTTATTCCAAACAAGCAGTTTTTCACTTCACAAAACATTAATTGATGGATTGGAGTCGTGTGGATTACTGTGATGTGTTTATCAGCTGTTTGGACTCTTATTCTGACGGCACCCATTCACTGCAGAGGAGCCATTGGTGAGCAAGTGATGAAATACTGAATTCCTCCAAATTTATTCAGATGAATAAACAAACTCATTAACAGCCTGATGGTGCTAAATGCACTTTTTTCATCTTTGCTAGCCCTTCACCACAGCCGGATAAAGCATCCAGCGTGTCTCTGGGGATCAGGTTAATTGTAACACAATAGGAGAGTGCACCATTGATTATTGGTCAAAATGCTGCATGCAACTTCGTTCAACTTCATTAAAGGATCATTACCAAGCCAGAGTCAAAGCAGGTTACCAATGGCCACACCGACCTTTAGTTTCTACACGTGTGTCACATTTCTGCACTGGAAAACTGCACATCTGAAGCACAACATTGCATTTCAATAAAGCCTTAAATAATCAGAGGAAAATGTTGACTGCTTCTCGAATGATAACAGACTTCGATAATGGAGTTTGGTGGATTATGGGATTTAAAGTACACTGACCCTCATGTGAACATCTACATTTTATCTTAACATGATGCATAACATATTTTAGTTATATAATGCAAGTTTAAAAAGAAAATGTAGGAATAATAGTCCATTTGTCATTTAACATTTGTTCTTTTATTTGGGTAACACTTATGAGTGACATATGTAATTAATAAAGGAATCTAAGATCATTTAAAAAATAAAGTCATATAATAATATAAGTCAAATATTGTTTCATAATAATCACCCAAATATTGGACAGAAAGTGAAATAGATTAGCAGGATGCTTTAACTTCTATCACAATTTACATACATTATGTCGATAGATTTATATATTAAAGCATCATGTGGCAATGCCTTTTTTATTGGCATTAAATACCTTCCAAGTGAAAAGTACTTAATCTCCTATTATTAATGTCTCTTCCTATTTGGAAATTGATATAATAACTAAATGATGAATCTGGCACGTATAAATATATGGCAAGTGTATAATACAGCTTCTGTTGTTATATAAATAAAAATGAATGCAAATTTTATATGCTACAGAAAAAAAACACTGATAATCAATTTGGATTAACAATAGCTGCTATGTAGATTAATATTTATTTGTAGTTCACACTTTTCAGATGCATTTGATGATCAGGACTTGTTCACTTTTTCCAAAGCTAATATAGGAAGGCTGTAGTAAAATAAATTAAAATGCATCAATATTTAACGACACTCATGTTGCTCCAAATATGTATGATGAAAAATATCAGTTTTTGTCAAGTTTTTTTTTGTTGTTGTTGTTTTTTGCATTGTATAGACAAAAACACTGCTCTGCTCTGCTCTAAAATAAAACAATTAAAATTTAAATAAACAAAAATTTGATGATTCAGTCATGGAAACCCTTTACTAGATACTCAATTCAATAACACATTGTGAAAGTTGCCAACTACATTGACTGAAATCTAATATCATAAAATGCTGAGCATAAATCTGATGATCATCCAAATGTCATACATGTTTTAGTGTCACTGATTGGCCACCCTAAGACTAAACTGTTTTCAAAATTAAATTTCAGTTTCTCACGTTACACACTGACTAATTCAGTAAAGTCAAGCACAACATGGTGAGATTTCTCAAACAGGCAAAACTCCATCAACATGACAACATGGCTGCGTCTCATATAAATAACACGGCCCAGTAAAAATGAACAACAGTGCAGGAGCGGCATGCATGACTGTGACCCATGGACACATCGGCATCCAAATGAGTCATTCTGACAGCGAGCACAACACTGAGACTCGCACCGAGCATGCAGTGCTCCCATGATGCACTGGGGCCACTGCGGATGCATGAATTAGTCTTTGAAAACATTGCTCTGGCCCGTCAGCCATGCCACAAACATAGAACAATGCATTTCGGGTCAAATGATGTTGAAAACATACCAACAGGATTATAAATCCATGAGTTTAAGCTCCATTAATCTTTTGATTATTTGCTTCTGGTAATGAGAACTTACAACATGCGAACACAGTATGAGAAAAAACTGTCTGTTTCAGCAAACTTTCTGCTGTGCTTGGACTCAGACATCAAACATGTCTTGCTCCGTTCATACGGAGTGCTTAGTTTGGAGGAAACTTCTGGCTTTGTTCTAGATTGATTGGATTAGAAAGAGAAGCTGGGAACAGCAGCTCATTTTAGATGGATCCCCCTGGCTTTCTTCTTTCCTTTCCTGTTTTTCTATCTCTCTTATGAAGGCCAAAGTAAGTGTCAAGGTGGCTTATTTTAAGCAGCGTCACTTCAATAAACCAAACATGCTAATAAGAGCTCTGAACGTTATATTCTCATGAATCTCACTTGGGATCAAAATAGTCTTGGTGAAACTCTGATTCTGTCAAGAACATGGTCATATTATACATCTAAATAAATAAATGAAGGAAGGCTGATCTTGACTATTAAGTGGTTTTGCATTGCATGAAGAACATCAGTCCATTCTCATTACCAGTACAATGTACAATACTGTACTGTAGTATTTACTTTAATGTCTTAAAATTTATTTTGATATTGAAAAGTCATGATATTACATTATATTAAATCTTAAGACCTACTAAAATAAAATGAATGAATTAAAAAAAGTGTGTCAGAGAGAATTTGAAGAAAGGAGAAATATGACTAATTTTCATAAAAATAATGACACTATACAAAAACCCAAACATATGTTGAATAATACAAATATCTGACTAGAAATTAAGCTTATTTGTAAATAATTTTTGCATTACATGAAGCATATCAACCCATTTTCGTTATAAATAAAAAAAAAATTAAAAAAAAAAAATGTCCTTCATAGACATGACAAGTGGTTCTAAAAATAATAAAATAAAATATAATATAAAATAAAATAAAATAAAAACCAACCATGAGGCTGAAACGAATATTTAAAATAATGACAAAAAAGTTCTTTTAAAATTTACTGTACAAAATACCATTTACATTCTTTCTCTTTGATTTCTGAAGGTGAACTATGATAAACTTTGTATCAGTGTCATGTTTTCATGAGAATCACACTTCTATCATATTCAGAGATCTAAAAAATGGCAAAAGGGTAAATTAATACATTAAAGCCTCATTTTGAATGACTGTATAAACATCTAGTTACACTTGAGAACAGCGCTTCTTGAGCCCTGATGAGATTGGGATGAAACTTTGCCCCTGTTAGAGCACAAGGTGAGCACATATTCATGCCTCGGCATGTGCTAATTGTTTGTATGCTGTAGAGTTAGCTGAACAAACCTCGCCTTGGGACCTTCGCTGATTTCATTTGCATCTCAAAAAGGAGCGAGGATGCACGAGCCAAGGAGGGCCGGCGAGGTTTGTCAGGCGAGGAAGTGAGCGTTGTTTATAGCCCAAGGTCACTGCTACTTGAGCAATCACTAATGCATCCACATATGAAAGCCCAACAGCGCACAATCCAATTACACTCAGCTGCCCATTTTTAGCTGTGTATTATATAAAAATTGAATGCAAATATAAACAAATTTGGCAGTCTTCATGCACAGCAAGGATCAATGAGGGAGAAGTGGTTTGATATTGGGCAGCTATGCATGTTAATGGAGATAATCCCTCGGGAAAGCGCCGCACAAAACAGCCCAGACACTTTGAATTAAGTAATAAATACAGATGCGATAAAGCCAGTGTGTGTGTGTGTGTGTTAGTGCCTGTCTTACTTTAAATGCCAGTTTCTTTATAGACCCCATAAAATCAGAACTGGATGGCTTTTAGTCCATGGGCCCCATCTTGCACCGAGCGCAATTGACTTTGTACACCGACGCATGTGTCATTCCTATTTTGCACCTGCGCAAAGCGCGCTTTTCCCTCCACAGAAGCACGTCGCTAAACTAGTGAATGAACTTGCGCTCCCTGGGCGGTTCAGCGCAAAAAAGTAGGCGTGTTCCGGTGCAAACAATCCCTGGTGCTATTTTGCTGTTCCATTAAACAATTGCGCCACTGACCAGAAAAAACCTAGTCTAAAGTCAGTGGCGCGTTGCGCGTTGTTCATTATGCTATTTTAAGGGCGCATGCTTGACCATAATGTATAGCGTGCACAACGCGCATACACTTTGCTCATGTAATCTACACAGATGCAACAGTTATTTTTGCAAATCATAAATTGTTACACTAAAAAAATATTAACACATGAGATGACGGAAATCATTGTGGTGTGACACGAAGATGTGAAAAAATAGGCATAAATCTAGCTTACAAATTATTCAGGCTAATTGTAGTAATTAAGGATCAGACCTGTTTGAGGTCATATATGTATATAAGGACATCTGACAAATTGGTTTGTCCGTCACGAACCAGGAAAAAAATCGATGAAACAATTGTGGCTATTTCCTCCCACGCCTGTTTAACCGACGCTATTTTGGGTGGGTTTCTCCCATCCCCATACAACACAACTTCTCTGTCTTTCACTGCTCTTACAAGAACATCAGTCTCCTCGGCTGTGAACCGCTCCTGGCGTGCGCCTGGTAAATACGCCATAATAATAGCAATCCATAATGGAACTTGCGCACCTGCTTTTAAAGGGAATGTTGGATGACGCTCTGATTGGTTTATTTCACGTTACGCCCAAACCACACCTATGAATAATGAAGCTACTTCAGACCAACCCATTTTAGATTTGCGCCGGGCGCAAGAGCCATTTATCCCGCCGGGAAAATAGCAACAGCGCCGAGACCCGCCCACAAAGTTACTTGCACTTCGCGCTTTGACACTTGCGTTTCAGATCGTTAAAATAGGGCCCCATATCTGTTAGCACTGAAGCCATTTATTTGCTAGCACACTACTGGTACAAAATGTTATCATATACATTTACAGTCTTTCTCTTTCAGAAAATGAAGCAAAAACATGATCTGCTACCATAAGAACAGAATAGCTCTCTAGAATATCTTGCTTTGTGTTATCAGTATCACTATCTGCAAATGCTAACTAACAGCCAACAGCTATGTATTGTTTGTAGCTAATGTTAACAAAGTCTTAAAAAAATATTTGAGGTATAAATAGTAGCAATTTAAAGGGATAATTCACCCAAAAAATCAAATTCAGCACAATTTAACCACCACCATGTGGTCCCAAAATTTGTATGATTTTTTTTATAGCACTTAATTTTTCATTTTGAGTGAACTAATGGTTAACTGTTAGTAATTTAATAAAGATTAACAATTTTTTTTTTACAAATCTGCAAACAATGAAGGATTTGTACAAATAAAAATGAAATAATAATAAAATTAATTATAATAATAATAATAATTCCATTTAGGTCTGGCTCCAAAAATTTATGCAATCCAATCAATTACCAAAAAGAAAAATATCAAGTACTGCCCAATTTTTTTCTCCCCGGCTATAACTTAAATATTTTTTACACTCTGAAATACAACACATTGTGGATATAAAATATACAAATGTCCCTTTATGTTGACTTAAAGGTCCGTAATACAAAGTTAATGTCTTAGTCACTAAACTGCCTTTTTTTTTTTTTGACTGCATTGACCAATTTATCATGCAAGAGTTTTAGTTATTACTGTTACAAAACTGATGGTTTCATTCAACAGAATTCCTTTTAGTCATATGTAAGAAAAGAAATACCCTGCACACATGTTTTACTTAATAGCATTAATAGATTAGCCAAGTACATAACGTCCATTCAATACAGCCTAACAGGGCTATGCAGGATGTATGAGACACACCTGACATCCTCCTCAGACTCGGTCTGCTTTGTTCAGGTAAAGATCTAATTCACTGTTTTGAACTGTCATTAGATTATTACTATTATCATGCGCTCATTTAAGGATGCAGTGACGTCAGTCCTCAGCAGCACAATGTAATCTACATATAGACTTATTGTGCCTGAGATGGCCAACAAAGAAGCTGTAGCTTCAGAACAGTAAATTAGAGCAATTCTGTTGGTTTCAGATGGCTGACCCAGGTCACTGTGTGTGTGATTATATAATTCACAGACATAACACATGCTTACGTCTTGACAGCACATAAAGGTCAGCTGCTAATAGAGAAAACTTCACAGTCAAACCACAGTCCTCTTCTAAATAATTTGACATTTTGGAAATCTCTCTGTCATAATGGTGGCAATTCATAACTGGAAATCTGCATTCTTAAGTGTGATTAGACTTCTTTATTGAATATATTTACATAGTGAAACATGATAGGTCTATTATCTTTCTATTACTGCTATATATTTCACCTTCTTCTGGCAGCTCAATAACCGTGTTATACAGTACACCAAATCTTGTGTGACCTTTGCATAAGATGACTACTGACTTGTTTAAATTTATTTTCTTAATGTAAATGTATTAAAATCATAAAATTAAATATTAATTGATATTTATATAATTAAAGTATTTTATTTATTTATACACTAAGCATCTGGATGCTTGATAAAAAAAAGGAAAATTGTTAATTTTAAATCAAACTAAAATGATTAAACTCACCAAATTATATTTATAGAAATAAATACAATTTAAACAAATAAATAAATAAATAAACTACATTTCTGCAGCTATCAACAATGTTACACATCAAGATGATTTGCATAAAATCTTAAGAGCATGCAACACATTCACAAAACCTGTGTGCAAATATCTATGATTGTAATAATTATATTATAGAGATCCCGAGACTATAAATATGCACTATGTCAAAATGTGAAGAGTGGAGCTATATGTGCTGTACACATGCCACTCCTGTTCGTGAGTGTGTGTGTGTGTGTGTGTGTGTATTGCATTTCATAATAAATGGTGATTTAAGGACTTTTGTTTGTTTCCTTGTGATAAACTGCTGCCCAAAGCCATGAAAATTACCCTCATCCGTCTTGTGGTGAGGCAAAGCTTTGCAACAATGTGTAACATGCTGTGTAAAATGAACCACAGTCTGTGTTAAATATACAGCCTCATTCACCTCTTCATTTACCAAAAACTCATTAAGCACAGCCTGACAAAGTGCTGTCCATCAGCATCCACTCCTCTGCTGCTCAAACAAACACAGACGGATGCTGGGAGTGAAATGGTTGGGGTTAAAGGTGTTGCTAAATGTCTATAGATGAGGGAAATTACTCAAAATTTCAATAAGTTTGTGCATTTAGTAAAACATATAAAACAAAATATACTGCCTCTTGGTATCGAAGACCTTTCTGTCACATGCTGTTTGTGTTGAAATACAAATATCTGAACAATATCTTGAACAAAGAAACAACTAAATAAATATGTATACAATAAGTATCTGGAAACTTGATTAATAAAATGCCATTAAGTTTGCATTTTCATAAAAATAAAAAAATAAGTAATTTAAAATATAGTAAAAAATTTATTTACAGAAATTTTTAGTATATTATATTACAGTCTGTTTGTGTTGACATACATTAGCTTTCAGCTGAACTCATCGCCTCAAAATTCACTATTACGTTCAGGTTTATCATTATGTAGCAGAGAAGAAAGCATTTTGGGATACTAGTTAAAAGAGCATGCACAAATGGTTAAAATTCAGTATCATTTGAGCACCTTAGACACTATTTTCAATGCACTAATTCTAATCTTGCATTCTATATAGAAAGGATAGTATGCTAAAAGCTACTCAGCATGGGTCTTTTACCACGTGCAACATCCTGCATGGTCAAGACTGGGACTTAATGGCCCACACTTGCTAAATGAGGTTATTTAACTCCAAACATGGCTGGATATCCTCTACGGGGCAAGTATTGCGCCAGGGACCTCATGCATGCCAGCAGTCACATAAAGGGTTCTGAAATAGTGTAAATAATTCAAAGTAATGGTCTCGGTGTGTCTAAGAAAGGCTGCTGTGACTGGATGAAATATTATGGCAAACATAATTAAGTCATCAGTGCACTTGGTGAACTGGGGGTTGTTTGTCGTCGTCTTGTCAGGTCATGTGATTGGAGAGGTGATTGCTTTGTGATGACCTGAGTTTCTAAAAAATACAGACTGACTGATTTTAGCCTAATCTAGCCTGGGTTTACTGTAGTAGCTCTCCCTCATGCATTTGAAATCAACCAAATGCATTTTCTCTAGTGACCTGGTTGCATGCAAGTACCATAAAACCCTAAAAAATAAGAAAAAAGATGAGAAAAGCAAAAAACAAACATATCAATATAAAAATACAACTGACATATAAATGTGATGCTTGCATAGTGCATTAGATAGATTATTATATTTAAAAAGATTTTGTAAAATGGTCAGTCATATAATGTGACAGCCATTCTGTAGCAGTTTGCCACGTCATGATGATATTATGATTAAGAAATAAATAAACTGATTAATTTGATTTATAAATTAATAAAAAAGTTTATTGATAAATATATACATTAAATAACATATAAAGTACATTTTATTTTTCTAATTGTATTCATAAACAAATACATTATCTAAATAATATTTATATTTTGTTTAATATTCTTTAAATAATTACATGCATGCACATATACACACAGGTTATATTATATATATATATATATATATATATATATATATATATATATATATATATATATATATATATAATATAGTAATAAATATATAGTAAAAAAAACATTATACTGCAGCATATATTAATTTCTAATGCCTAATTTTGTTTTATTTTTTGCACTGAAATGTAAAAACAAGTGAATTTGATTAAATAAAAAAATATAATAAAATAATTTTCTTATGAAAAATGGAATGAAAATGTATGAAAAGTGAAATGGAAAAAAGAAAATGTAATACATTTCTATGTAATATAATTGGATATAATGCAATATTTACATTTGGCACATGGCCCTCGAATAAATTTGGATTTTGGTCTTTCATAACAAAGTTCTCATCGCAAAATCTCTGGAATGAATGACTGACTGAATGAATGAATGTATGCCCTCACATTTTATAGTTTTTGAAGGAGTTGTTTTGTAATGGTAAAAACTATAGGTACTAAAAGATCGGGTGTTTGATCCCAGGCTGTCGACCCTGTGCCCTTAGCAATAAATTTAACCCCAGAAATCATCCCTGAAATCGGCAATAAATAAATAACGCTACATAAATAAAGACTGTTATATTCTGACTCTAAGATGAATATGTAGGGTATTATATTTCAATTAAGTTAAGCAGCGTAGCGTATCTTCTCACTATAGCCAAGAACAGTAAATCAATCAAATCAGGGAGTAATATATTAGTTAGATGAGACAGGCTTACACATGTGAGTTGATTTAATTAAACTGCTTTACCACAGTCTATAAAAAGAATTAGCACATAAATGCATCATTTAACTTTCAGAAAAAGAAAAAAAAAACATTTTATGAAGCAAAAACAGTTTTAGATTATCTCCAGAGAGAAGCACTAACCTGCTCAGTTACAATAGAGTTAAATATGAAAAATTGTGCATAATTACAGAAAGCACATTAAAATAACAGACTGGCACTGAAACCCCATGGCTGCATGGAAAACAATGATGTTAGAAGTGTTTGTTTGTTTGTTTTATCATACGCCAAGAATGGAGTCTGAATTCTTATGAAAGTAATGTCATGCCTCGCTTTCTGCATGACATGTAAAAAAATTATTTGGGCATATGACTTAAAAAGATCACCACGTTTTCATGTTGAAAATATGGCTGGTCATCTGTAAGTTGGTCTCTTTATGAAATGTATCCCTCTCTACAGCTATAGTCTATGCATGCTTATTAAATTTGCGAACACTAAATAATTAATGGTGGATATTACAGCATAAGCCTAGGCTAGCAGCTCACAAATTTGCCATCACAAATTATTTATGTACAGGTCAACATCAGATTGTCTCAGAGGCATTCAACAACTAGAGGTAATACTGACCATACTGATTGTGCTCAAATAAACATCTTGTTTGAATGGGTAAAAGACAGACAAATAGATGAAAGATGGTCTAAAAAATGTTAGTTAATAAACAGGACAGAAGGGGTGTGTAATGTGTCATGTATGTTACACAAGTCAAACCATATAAAAAAACACATTTAAAAAATCCCTCTAATGAGCTTGCACTGAAATATGTGCAGCTTGCTTTCTAATTATTACTATTCTTTATTATATGTATGTTTTTTGTCAACTATTTATTAATTTTCACTATGAATAAAATAGATAAGTAGGGAAAATAGAAAATAAATAATAAAAAATGTAAGAATTAAAAAAAGGTTCAGGGTAACTTTACAACTTGTAAAAGTAAATAAAAATGTAAACAAAAGCTAAAAATATAATGCTAAACAATAAAACAATAAATAAATACATAAAATGATTGAATGAATGAAAGACTAACATCAATTAATTATTAAATAATTAATTAACAAATAAATATAGGCATGAGTGAATGAATGAATGAATGAATGAATGAATGAATTAATTAATTAAATGGTTAAATAAACAGGAATAAATGAATGACTAAAATTATTACATGAATTAATGAACGAACGAACAAAACAAACAGAAACGAATTAATGAATGAATGGGTTTATAAATAAAGTAATAAGTAAATAAATAAATACAGAAATGAATTCATTAATAAATTAATAAATGGTTAGATAAACAGGAATACATAAATGACTAAATGAATGACTAATTAAATAAATGTCTAAATAACTAAACAAACAAACAAATCAACTACACTTAAGTATGTCTGACAAAGCAATGGCAGCTCAAAACTGTGTAGCAACTATCTGTTTTTATAGAGGCTGTAATAAATTTTGGATAAAAGTGCCCAGTGCCCACCCAGGGTTCTATGTAGGATGTTTAAAACCTGCATATGTTCATCTTGGAAAATGAGCTGTGACTGTAGTCCACTTTTATTATTTTTTTTACCTAGTAACAGGTCACCGTGGCATGAATAAATGAAATGAAGCAGATCTGGCCTTGAAAACACTGAAATCGTCAATGTCAACAAATATAGCTTAACTTTTTGTCTTTTCTTTTTTTTAAGTTGTTAAAATAAAAGTGTCCTTGCTTCTACCTCTGAAGTGGCCCGCAGGGCTATAACACGCACCCATCAGCCTGCGGTCCATGCTAGCATGACACATTTTAGCCTCATCCTTCTGATGGAGGGATTCACAAAGCTTTGAACTCTCTCTCAGCATCTGAACTCCATACTGAAGGTCACCCTCTTTAATATGTGTGCGATATAGCATATCAGCCATTTTCTTGCATCTGGGCAATGGTGATATATCACCTATTGTTGATCAATGTTAAAAAATATTTTGCCTTCAAATTCACTGCATAAGTAAACGGTAATCAATAGGCCGCCTCACAAGGACAAAACAGGCAGTACTGGGTTTATCGGCATTTAAGATAAATATGATTGAAAACAGGTTATTTCTTGAGTTAACTACAGCACTTCTAGTCTCTAGTTGAGATGGACATATTAAGGTTGTATATTAATATTACATATTTTTGCATATTTAAATTTACTTCACATTATTCCACTGGTTTCACCCCCCTTAAATCAAAGCAGAAACTGCAAAAAAATGGCTGCAAATTCTATCTGGATTTGGTTATAACATTAAGAGAGAAGTGCAAAGTAGACTACGCAGGCTTTTTTATTTCCTGTACTAATTTCGGAAAAACACAAAAGATTTAAATATGGGAAAAATTAACTATTTTATAAAACCAGCTTTCTTTTCATAGTATGTTTTTCAAATTTCATTTGCAATAACTTTTAGAGCCCTGCACAGCAGCTTATCAGAATTACTAACCCAAGCCTGTTTTTCCCCCCTTAATTTACAATAATTTAGTTAATTAAAATAAAAACGCTTGGAGCATTTTTTGTTCGTCAAATATATATATATATATTTTTTTTAAAGTAACGACCAAGTTGCCAGCGGCAGACAGTGAGCCTATATTTGATAAATTTTGCCTTCTCAAATCATGATGTCTTGCCTAAAATAAAATCTAGAGATATAAAGAGTAATTCGAAACTGCAAAGGGTCTACTTTTATTTGTGCACTCTCACAATATCAGCAAAACATTGTGCTTTTATAAAATAAAATAAAAAACATGACGCGCTTAATGCCGTCTCGTCTTTAACGAGTTCAAAAATGAACTGAAACTCAGAGAACACTTGCCTCATAGACATGAGAAATATATCTATAGAAAGTTTTGAATTACTACGTAATGAAATAAAACAAATCAAAAAACAAAAACTCTTTCATTATAATCAATCCATAAGATTTACTTCTCTCTAAAGGCGCGTCTAATGAGGAGATGGGGAGTCAGGACCGGCAACTTCATCCTTGCGACATCCTTGACTCAGAAAACACTAGTTTATTAGTAAACAATTCAAATATCTTCTTACTATTTCCAAAGCGAAAACAGCACAGACTGAGACTGAAATCCCGGATACAGACAGAGCCAAAAGTCATGACAGCAATCAATCAAGCAGTTAATTTCCTTCTAATCATTAACATTCAAATAAAGGTTCTGACAACTACTTCTTCAAGCTGATTAGAATAATCAATTTGATTGGCTTTGGTTTATCGCTTGACAAGAATGTCTTTTGTTTTTCTTTTATGCACAAAAAGTAACTAGCTTATCTGATCAATGTTAATGTCTTTGTGTTTTTCCACTGCTCTAACAGACTTAAAACATGTGAAACATTTTACACCAGTTCATGAAAAGCCATTAAAACACCTAATGACACTGAATGAAATGACTCTTCTCTGACTTCTTAAAAAAATATCTGTACAATCACCTGAACATAAGGACGTTTTTTTGGCATCAACAGAACTGTTTAACTCAGCCAAATGACAGTGCATTTCTAATGGCATATTTGTGAGCAGGAGCAGCCAAAAATAAGAACGTTTGAAGAGGAAACCATCTTTATGTTTGGGTAAAATGACACACACAGTAAACGGGATGGCTCCCTGTTGAGTGTGGATAATGATGGATGCCTGCTTTTCCATTCTGCTTGATAATGACCACATTTATCACAGAGGACAAACTTTGGAAATGGTCTATCAGAGTGATCCTTTGAGTTTTGCAATGCATACATGTTGGTAACTTGGTAAATGTGGTTTATGGGGACTTATGGGGCGTAATGGTTTTTAATCTGTACAAAATGTATTTTCTATTGCCCTAGCCCAACCCTACACTTAAACCTACCCCTCACAGGAAAATTTGTGCATTTTTGGATTTACAAAAAAACTTATTCTGAATTATAAGCCTTTTGAATTATGGGAACACTGAAAATGTCCTCATAAATCACCTCCTCGTTGTAATACCTATGTCATAACCATGTTATTACACAAATTTGTGTCCTCATAAACCACATAAGCATGCTCTCACACACACACACACACACACACACACCATTAAGGCATGACTTACAGTTCCCTTATAAACATACTTTCCTCATGCTATTCAAGGCTGGTCTGTACTGGTTTGGTGCTGATCTAGCTCATAGACAAGTATTACCTTACACTTGTCCAATAAGGTATTTCTTTTCTCAAAAAAGTTAATAAATAAATTTGAAAAAAAAAAACTCAGCTTTAACTCAGTTATTTCTTCATAGGTTTTTCACAACATGGAAAGAGAAAAATTACAATAATGAAACCTTACCTTACATCATAAGGGACTTCATGTTTTCCTTCATTATATATATCTCTTTATTGCCAATGGCACCATGTTTGAATGGCAATTGTCAGACAGTGAAAGAGTGCACTATAGCCATTTACACAACACAATATTACCTCTCATATTTCATACATAGCTTTGATAAGTTGAGGAGAGATAATGCACAATGGAGCTGGTGACTTTGTAAGCTGGAGAAGGACAGAAAGAGCGAGAGAGATGTAGAACCCTTTATTTCTGCTTGATGAAGCACACATACACCAGCTGCACAGAAAAGAAGGGTCTCTTTCTCATATAGTGTGAAATTAAGCAAATAAGCAGAAAAGACCTGTGTCTGTCACGGATAAGTGTGTGTCTCAGTGTTAAGTAGGGGGAAAGGGGCACATTTTGAATCATAACTGAATGCACAGAACATGTTAATGGTGTTAACATGTATAATAACATGAATAATATCTTTATATATAATATAGACATATTTTGTCTGGTGGGGGTGATGTGAACAGGGGTCTTGGGAGAAAAGCTGGCTTCCAGCTCTTCAGCTTTCACTTATACACATCTGATGTGTATTTAAAAGTGATTTTACCAGAGTATTGATATCAGGTCACTTTACGAAAGAAATTTGCTAGGGCAAAACTTTTTTGAAAAGGTCTCCTTTCATATTCCACAGAAAACCCTGCAGAAAGCCATAAAAGTGTGGAAAGACATGTGGGTAAGCAAAGTATGATAAACATTTTCATTTCGGGGTGAACTATATCTTTAAATCTCCACTGAGTTACAAGATGGAAGTGCTCTCCAAGGACTGATTCAGACATGGAAAACAATATTTGAGAACACAAACGGCTCCTGAGGACATGCACCCTCTCCACCAGATAACTGGAAAATTGTTTTCACCTGTGAGGCCAAGTAGAAATGTGAAGGGGAAAATCTATTATACCATGGCCCTACATACAGTACAGCCCTCAACATAACACAGAGAGACCTGGAAATGCATTGAACGATGAGCAAAAATAATACTAAACATGACCTGAATACTAACTAAAAACTGCACAAAGCAGCTATAAACACAAATAAACTGATACAAATATATTTTGCAGTATACAGTTGTATAATGTTTTAAAATATATACTAACATGATTAGAGCAAATCCTTATATCTAAGACTTCAAAGAAATAGTTCAAATAGTTCAAAAATGAAAATTCCCTCATCATTTACTCACTTTCATGTTGTTTTAAACTAATATCGTGCTATTAATTCTGTGTAATGCAAAAGGAGAATTTCTAAAGAAACTTTATACAGATTTGTACTAACTTAATTTCCTCTATGATCATCAAGCTCCAAAAACAATGGGACATGTTTTCCCAATATACTAGGTCACAACAAAACCTGAAATGGTCATGAAATAGTTATATATATATAAAGAAAGGGTCAAAATACGAACATCCAAAAAAAAATAAAAAATTATTGGCCAGGTAAAAGAACAAAAGGTATATCAAATAAAAGAAAAAAAGATCTGCACACCTTTATGCTTCCTTTACTCTTTATATTTTAAGTAAAAAAATAACAATGTTTCGGTCAAAGACCTTTGCCAGGCAAACACACACACACAAGCAAAGGCAATGGCTCAATAAGTTCTCACAGATTCAAACAGAGTTCTGACAGATGACACCTGTTAGCAATCAAAGTCAAACATGTGAACAGCTATATCACTTTTGAAATAGTTATGAAAATGACCAAAATTCATTATATTGGTTAAAAATCGTAAAAAAAAAAAAAACAATATCAAGTATGAGCGAGATCTTCAAACACGCTTTTTTTTTTTATGGCTCCAAAAATATATTTTTTTACTGACAACATTCAATATTTATATTAAAAAAAAACACACACACACACATATATACTGTATATATACATATATACAATTACACAATAGACAATAAGGTCAAATTAGGTTAATTGCAAATGTGTTACTCTCTGTATTAACTAACAAGTTACAGTAACTTTGGTACCCCCTAATTACACATGGATTCAGAAAATTAATATGTCTCTAACTACTGAAAATGTTATCACAGCAAACATGAAAAATAAAGGACTGGAACAGGATTACATCCTGTGACCGCCAGCCGATCTAAACGAGGAACATGTGTACAGGAACAGTACATGCTCTGTTGTGCAAGGACAATGTTCACTCGTGTTTACCCTGTCATCTGTCCAGTCGGCCCAATATTTGATGGCGTCTGGTACAGTGTGACCCCCTCAATGGCTTTCTGGGACGGTGACTCGGGACTCACAGCTCAGGGGGCTTTGCTATCACCTTCACAGCACAAGCAATCTCTGGAAGATCTAACAGGGATGAAGTCCCATCAGAGAGAGAAGTGTGGGCTGCTGCCCAAGCTAAGCATGTCCTCTCCAGCAGATATTGATTCACAGAGCTGCAGTAAGCTCTGGATATTAATGTTGACCCCTGGAGCAGTGAGGTCATGCCCACCACTTTGGAATCCAAGAGGTGATTCCACACATTTACAACAGGAAGATTTCACTGAACGGAGATCTACAGATGAATAGATATAGAAATACTCGTGTATGTACATGTATATAAAAGTATGTGTATGTTTATTAGAGTGCCATTAAGATTAGACACTACCATTCAAAAGTTTGGGGTGAGAGTTTTTTTTTTTTTTCAGCAAACATACATTAAATCAATCTTTAGTGACTGTAAAGACATTTCTCATGTTACAAAATATTCCGTTTCAAATAAACACTGTTCTTTTGAGCTTTGTATTAATCAGAGAATCCTGAAAAAAAGTATGCATCACTGTTTCCACAAAAAATGCTAATCAGCACAAAACAAAATTTTAAGAAATATTTATTATTTCTAAAGGATCATGTGACACTCAAGACTGCAATAATGACTGCTGGAAATTCAGCATTGTCATCACTGAAATAAATTACACAAACTTTTTTTTTTTTAACTAAATTAGAATAATATTTGACAATATTACTATTTTTTATTAAATAACTGAAGTCTTTGTGAACATAAGCAACTTTTGCACAATAGTGTAATATGCAAAAAAGTAAATAAGATTTTTTTTCTATTAACCTTAAAGAGAGGAAAATGTTGCAAGGCGGATTTGAACTCACATTACCCACCTGAGCACTTAAGACTTTTTGACCAGTGACAGAACAGTAACAATACATTATTTTTATTGACTAAAAATAAGAAACATCTTCAATTTTTAAAAGGAGTACAAAATTGTTTTGTGAAAATCCTTTATTTATTCATGGAACAAGATCAGTGTCTGTCTGTGGTGGCTTTCACAATGAGTAATTCCTGTATTATTTAATGGATCTGGTGCATCACAGTGAATCTTTGGCACTGCCTTCACACAGAAGCACTGAACAGAAACCACTTCATTGTCAGTGCTGTCAGAGAAGCGATCGTCACTAGTGTGACAGAACACAAGCATAACGAGAGAGAAGATGCTGACATTAATTGCGCCAATACGTGCAGGAAAAAACGTGTTAAAATTTCCATACTGCGGAACTTTAAATACAGTGTGCAGCATAGATTGCGGCACAGGCAATCTATTTTGGAAAAGCTCCAAATCACCAGCTTGTCTAGGTGAATGAAATGTGTATGTCTGGGTTTAGTGGTAAGAGAAAATAGAATAAGAGAGTTCCACAGTCTTGTCAAGTCCATTTCTCCCCAAATAATTCAAAACATGAAAAAAATACAATATATTTTTTTCTGTCAGTCCCCTGCCTACCTCTGCCCTTAAAAAAATGCTGTCAGCCCCGTTTGGCCTTCATTAGCAGAGCTCACTGTGATTTCACTTTCTACACAACACAATTTCTACCACTCAAACCTTGCATTTATTACCATTTCAGGCAACTTGATAATGCTTTCAGGTATCAATAAGAGACTAGTATGTTTAGCTCAACATGTTTTTAAGCCCATTTAGCAGAATTCTGCAGATTTTCCTCCAAAACCAGTGCAAAATCTACACGGTAGACCGATTCAGTGTGGGTTTGCTCATTACTGCTCTCTCTCTTACATCATGGTCTTGCTCAGCTCCAGTTGAGGACGATTGGTTTAGTTAGCAAACTGTAAAGTAAAAACGGAATTTCCATAGCTCTGTGGAATTCCAGTCTTTATAAAGGAGAGGGTGGACATAAAACTGGGGATCACGTCCTCCTGTGATTTTAGCAATGAGAGTGTGACCGTGTGAATAATTGATGCGGAGCTTTTCAAAAAAGAAAAGCCTAATGGGACAGAAAGAAGAATAGGTACTGGATAAGAAAAAGGCTACAAATAGCACTAATAGCCACATGAAGACTGCGACTACAAAATAATTTCTAATAAAAAAAAAAAAATACTGCTGTCATATGAGAAAAATAATATAATATCATACACAGTACGTGTGTGTGAGATATATATACACACACACACACACACACACACACACAAAGACACACAGTGGGTATAGAATTACCCCCCTTTAAAATAATCACATTTTGTTGTTTTGCAACCTGAAATGAAGACACCGTATTCGTTTTATCCAGCTGTATTTACTGTACAGTTCAACTTCTAACATCCAAGTGAAAGATATAACACCAACATGTCAGAAAAAAATTGTGCAACTGAAGCAAAAAATCAACTATGGGTGGCAAGAAACTGTCAACCTTTATCAATGCCTAGAAGCACACTGAAATCTATTATTAAGAAGTTGAATGCATTTGGGACAACACAGACCCTCCCTGGATCAGGACGTCGCTCCTAACTGGATGAAAGAGCCAGGAGGAAACTGGTCAGAGAGGGGACCAAGAGCCTACGACTACTCTGACGCAGCTGCAGGAATTTATTACAAATGTGTACATTGTGTGCATGTGCCATGAGGTTGTAATATGGGGGTGTTCTCTGCAGCAGGGATTGGATTGTGCAGAGGACTTGTCAAAGATTGATAAACAACCTCTGAACTCCATCTTTAAGATCATCAAGCTCTCTTTTAAACACTATGTTATCTGAGAGCTGAACTCCAGTAATGCACGTGATGAGAGAGAGATATTACCTGCTTTTAATTAGCACTGCTGTTTAAATGAGGCACAAAAGAACGGCCTTAAAATTCTAATTCATCCCCCCAATGGACCAATTAATCCCGATTAAACCTATGAAATAGATCTGTAAAATATTCATGCGTTATGCTAAAACACCAAGGTTTGAAGCTAATCGCAGCTGCAGATAATTGAACTTTCACTTGGAACGCCGTCTCTTCGAGGGCAGGAATGAGGGAGTGTTGTTATGAATTAAAGGAGGGTGAGAGAGCAGTTCGACGCCTTCCAAACTAGTGTTTAATGATGAGGGTGTTCTCCTGTCATAAAAATCACTGCAGGTTTAGTCTGAACTGATGCATAATACAGTAACTATTAAGTGAAGCTCATCTAAATCTGGCATCTGAACCAAAACTATACTTTGTAATTAATTTTTACTTGTTGTGCAAAATAAAATAAAATAAATAAAATTATATATTATATATATATATGTATATATATATATATATATATATATATATATATATATATATATATATATATATATATATATATATGTATATATATATATATATATATATATATATATATATATATATATATATATATATATATATATATATATATATATATATATAAAAATTAACACTTTGTTCACCTCATAATTTGTGCATAACAACTTTGCATTATGCAGAATCTCATCAAAATAGTGAAATGAGATGTATAAAAACTATTTATTCACTAACAAACATGGCAATCATCTCAGTCTAGACCCTGAAGTCAGAAACCTTGATGCATTAATTATCTTCTAATTTACTGCAACTATGAGAGAGAGAGAGAGAGAGAGAGAGAGAGTGAGAGAGAGCAAGAACGAGACCTTCTCCTCTTCTTCCTCTCCAGGAGGCTGTGCAGTGTTATCTGCTGTAGAGATGACAGCACTCACTGCTGATTGGACATGGAGGCAGAGCCAGCTCATCAAACTCGCATAATAAGAGAGCAGAGTCTGAGACTGACAGTACTAACCTGCCTCATAAACATCATCATTATGTGCTGTCTGTCTGTGACACTGCAGTCAGCTTGCAATATTATCAGGAGACCCCACCTCATATTGTTTCTGTACCTTTTTTTTAATGAATAGGTTGAAAATAACTGGTGTTATTTTATATATAAAGGTAAAAAAAAATGTGCTGTTGATTATATTTTATAGATTCTAAACACAGATCTACAGTTATGCTATTGATATGCTATAAATAAACATAGTGGACAGAACAAAAGAATGACAGATAGATAGACAGATGAACAGACAGACAGACAGACAGATAGATAGTTCCACAGACAGATAAACAGATGGATGCACGGACGGACGGACAGAAAGACAAACAGACAGAAGGACAGATAGATAGAGCTAAAGACAGACAGACAGACAGAACGACAGACGGAGAGACAGACAGACAGAAAGACAGATAGATAGAGCTAAAGACAGACAGACAGACAGACAGACAGACAGACAGAACGACAGACGGACAGACAGAAAGACACATAGACAGATAGATCTACAGACAGATAAATAAATGGACGCACAGACAGACGGATGGAAAGACAGAACGACAGACAGAAAGAAGGACAGAACAACAGACAGACAGAACGACAGACAGACAGATAGAACGACAGACGGACAGACAGAACGACAGACAAAAAGACACATAGATGGACAGACAGACAGACAGACAGACAGACAGACAGATCTACAGACAGATAAATAAATGGATGCAAGGACAGACAGACGGAAAAAGACAGAATGACAGACGGACAGACAGAACGACAGATAGACAGATAGAGCTACAGACAGACAGAAAGAAGGACAGAAAAACAGACAGACAGAACGACAGACAGACAGAGAGAACAACAGATGGACAGACAGAACGACAGACAGAAAGACGGACAGACAGACACATAAACAGACAGACAGATAAATAAATGGACGCACTGACAGATGAATGGAAAGACAGACGGAAAGACAGAACGACAGACGGACAGACAGAACGCCAGACAGATAGAGCTACAGACAGACAGACAGATAGACAGACAGAACGACACACGAAAGGACAGAACGACAGATGCACAGACAGACAGACAGATAGATCGGCAGATAAGGAAAAGATTGGACTAACATTTAACATCCATTTATTTATACTACGAAAATAAAGCTTGGTGTGTGGCACAGATGAACTTAAGAACCATGGGAGAAGAAGAGATGCCAAAACAGTTTATATGTAGTGCAGTCAGAGTTTAATTTGTCTTTCCTCCCTTTTCTGCCTCCCCTGGTAGAACTGTTCATAAAACACATCGCTGCTGAGACCCCGAGGCACTGCAGTGAGGAGAGAGAGAACGAGAGCAGGACATAATGTGCAAGAAACACAGCCCAGGGGGTCTGAGAGACACAGGGAGGAAAACTGAGAAAGAGAGAAAGAGGAAAGCATAACCAAAACTATTATTGTTGCAAAGGGGCAGTAAGAAAGGGACACGCATCAGCTTGACCTTACATTATAATCACATACTCACGCATAAACAAGTCCTACTATACTGCGTATTCTGATTGATCACAGCAGACAACTTCCAGAAAGCCGTTTAGTTTGAGGCTAAGCGTTGCACAACCTAGAAGACTGACCAATCCACTTCTATTCCAAATAATTTCTCTCTCTTAGAGAGTAAAGTGGTGTGACACATTTTACTATGCTCCTTATTCTTCCTCATGCTTTATAAAACATGGCCTTTCAAGAACATGTCTGAATTTTATTTTACACAAAATATCAAAAGAAGATTTAAACAAAGAAACTTAATTATAAAAAATTTGATTCATTTCGATTTGTGACACCATTAAGATTGTTCTGCATTGTCTTTTAATGACAATTAAGCACATTTCCCACAATTCCTATTACCTTAAAAACATTGTCTAGACAGGATGAATCTCATTACTATATTACTTATTAAAATCATAATTTTTATTATTATTATAATACAATAGTCCTACTATTATAAATCTTATAAATTGCTTTTTTAATATTTTTAAAACATTTTAAAACATAATTTATCATTATTGTTGTTATTATTATGCTGTAGATTTCAATATTTTATCATATTTATTTGTCAAAATCTCTGAAATGATATTAAAATAAAAATATGAAAATAATATTAAAATGTACACAAATGCAAAAGTAAAACGACCGGATGCATAACGATAATGAGGAAAAACAAGGATTAAACAATGTTAAAAGCAGATATGTTTTCAAAAATGTTTTATCCTAATCCTTAAGTATCAAGAATTTTGTCTAGCCATAATGATTTGAACATCAAACATGTATCATGTTTACAAAGATCCCATATTAAAGCTATTTTGTACATCCTATCCTGAAATCAAAAGGGACCACCAAAGTGTCCCGATAACATGCTTTAGACTTGAAAAATCACAGTGGTAAGACAATGATCACTCAACACCAGCATCACCAGCATCACACATGACTGATGTGTTGCATGTTTCAAGATCTGATTACATACGGCCTGCAGCGCAGAGGCACCACCAGAGTCAAAACACAATTGATCAAGATGTCAAACCATAACCCATTCCAATTCTGCTCCCAAAAAACCCTGTTTTGTTGAAAAACCTATTCACCAACAGCAAATGTAATCAAATCTCAAAGTGAATATCCATTCTTCACACTGCACATTATAATTCTGTGATTCCTAAATTCACTTTTTAAGCAACTGACTTAAAAGAATAGTTCACCCAAAATGTAAATTTGCTGATAGTTTACTCCCCTTCAAGGTATTCAAGATGAAGAAGGGTTTGTTTCTTCATCGGAACAGATTTGGAGAAATGTTGCATTACATCACTTGTTCACCAATGGATCCTCTGCAGTGAATGGGTGCCGTCAGAAAGAGAGTCCAAACAGCCGATAAAATCCACACCACTCCAGTCCATCAGTGAACACATTGTGAAAAGCTGCAAATTTGTAAGAAAGAAATCTATTCGGGCATTTAAACTTTAAATGCTTCTGAACAAAATATGGGTCCATAATCCATTATAATACTTCCACCAAAAAATATATTTGTTTAGAATGGTTAAGACTGTAAACTGAGCCTGATCGGTCCATTTTTCTCGACTGATTCAGATGCAGTTAGACTCACAATTTAGAAGCAATAGTGGGAAGTTCAAAACTTCTTAATGATGTAGTTGTTTCTTAAAAACATGCAGGTTATCAATTTACAAGATGTTAACTGATGGACTGGAGTGATGTGGATTATTGTGATATTTTTATCAACTGTTTGGACTCTCATTCTGACGGCACCCATTCACTGCAGAGGATCCACTGGTGAGCAAGTGATGGAATGCAACATTTCTCCAAATCTGTTCTGATGAAGAAACAACCTAATCTGCATCTTGGATGAAAGGAGGGTGAGTAAATAAGACATATTTAATGTATTTTAATTTTAATTCATTCAGACAAAACGGTATAGGATTTTAATATCAGGCATTTTTTCAGTCATAATAACATGCAAAAACTTCAATGAACACAAGTGGTCTGCAGCATGTCACTCTATTAAGAGGAATCTGTTTGATGAAATTAACAACATGCTAAAACTATCTGATCCCCCATCAGATGATATGCTTTATGCATTATACATTACACGGGACATCTGCAGTCCCCTGGCACTGCCAAAGAACAATCCGTTTGTGTTTCTGGGGTGTTTAGCAATTCAATCCCACGTCTGAGCAATATTTGAATTAATTAGCCGTGGACTAAACAAACTGAAGGACGTTTTAAGGTGATCAATGAGGTGAACTAATGAAGGACTTGGAGAAGAGACCCAGAGCAAGAGCTAAATGACCCTCTTCACTGCAAGAAAAATAAATAAATAAAAATACTGATCCGACTAAAGCCCCTGGAAAGACGAAACGGTGACCTTGTCCTTACTCTTGTGTCAGCCCTCTGCTCTAATTTGCTCCCTCTCGGCTCAGCTACATGTGTTCTAGCACATCGAGGCTTCGCAGGAGAGCGATCCACCCCTGCATCATTAAAGCAACACAGGCCCACGCCAGCACTAACCTGAATACACATCTGCCGGATTTCTCCAATGCCGGTCAGAAGAGTCAATTAATTTCTCAGAGCGGAGTTTAATAGCGTTGCGTTTGTGTTCTCGGTGGGTTTAAAGATTGAGCCCTCATTTCCAGAACCCTGCTCTTCCCTGGCTTCCTTAGACCTGAAGGTGCTGATGTATGCTAGTGAGAGTTACACATGGATACGGGTGTTAGATTAGATCAATACGCACATTGAAGTGGATTTTTCTGTTAGAGAATGAAGCAAATCAGTCCCTGTATGGAGACCTGAAGATCAGTAGAGCGCAGTAGTATTTTTGCCTCCATATAGTGCATAGAAATGATAAAAAACATTATTCTGTGAGGAGATCTAAGCCTTCAACTAAACCGGACAGCTCCAAGGTGAATCACGACAAGAGGTGTTTGAAATCACAAAGACGACAAAAGGCTATTATTTTTAATAAAGTAAAGTGAAGTAATTTTCCATTAAATATGGGTTAGGATGTAGTTCAACAACCAACTAATCACTTGTTGGGATCAACTACATTATTGAGCTCCTCACAATTTCCTACTGAGGGTTTCTGTTGGTCTTTAATGGGCATATCGGATGCCCATGTTTTCACAAGTTGGTATGATTCTTTAGGGTCTTGCTCATACAGTTCAGGCATTGCAGTGCATCAGAGGTAAAAAAAATAAAAACAATATAATTACTGTTCAGTTTCTTACACAGAGCGATCATTTTGAGTCCTTACACATCAGTGTATCATCAAGAGCAGCAGGGTTTAATTAGGTTTTAATGGTGTATGCTTTTTTGTGTTAGCCTTGATTCCCAATCACTTCCATTATATGACTAACAGAGTGCAATGGTTTAATTTAAAAATCTCCATTCATGTTCTACAGAAGAAACAAAGTCACTACATCTTGGATGCCCCGGGGGGTAAGCAAATAAACATCATTTTTTCATTTTTGGGTGAAAAACTGTTTTTAAAGGGGGGGGGGGGTGAAATGCTTGTTTTCACTCAATATCCTGTTAATCTTGAGTACCTATAGAGTAGTACTGCATCCTTCATAAATCCAAAAAGTCTTTAGTTTTATTATATTCATAAGAGAAAGATAGTCTGTACCGATTTTTCCCGGAAAAACACGACCGGCTGGAGGCGTGACGTGTGGGCGGAGCTAAAGAATCACGGGCGCCAGTAGGCTTTTGAAGCTGTGACATTTACCTTGAGGAAAAAACCATCATCCAAAACAAACCATGGCTAACAGTCAGATTCAGCGTATATTTATGATCCAGAATCAGATCCCGAGGCTGAAATTGAACGAGAGCAGCAGCAGCAACGACTCGCTCCGAGCGGGGCTCGAACCCGGGTCTCTGGCATGGGAGGGGACTCACTAACAAGGAGGCAGAGATATTTGAAGCAGTTTTACTCACCGCCTGCGGTTCCAACACACGATCGTGACCCTTTTTCCTTGGGATTGCATCATCCTTAAGAAATAAACGATACGCAAATCTGTCGTCAAACTGGGCCTTGTTTGTAAAACAAGAATCTTCTAAATGCAGGGGAACAAACACAAACACTTGCACAACTCCGTTGATGCTCTGTAAAAAATAAACTCCATCCACTGGTTCCTTAATGCTGTTTTTTTTTGGTAATCTGTGCAAGGTTGTCTTGCCCTGGCAACCAAAAACACACATCTTTTGTGACATTTCGCGACGCTCTCGCTCTGATCAGTGAATGCCTCTGCTCTCAGTGCTCTGCTATACTGGAGCGCGCGCTCTTCAGGCAGACGTGCCCTTAGGACCCATATAAGGAAATTCCGCTCCATCTAACGTCACACAGAGCCATACTCGAAAAAAACTTTCCGAAACTTGTGACAAACCGGAAGGAGTATTTTGGGAACAAAAATACTCCTTTAAACGTACAACTTAATTTTTGAAACTTTGTCCATGTTTAGCATGGGAATCCAACTCTTTAACAGTGCAAAAACTCAGTATGCATGAAATAGCATTTCACCCCCCCCCCTTTAAAAACAAGAGTAAGATCAATAAAGAAATTAAATTCTCAAAAAAAAAATAAGTATCGTTAAAATCAGTTCATAACTACTCATTTTAATGAGTGTGTAATTATGTCAATTATGTCATTCATTAGGTCGTATTTCACCGTGAATTCTCCAGTTAAACCGGTTTATTTAAATTTTTTTGAATGAATTCAATCACACAGACTTGTAATCTCTAAAGAAACATGACATCACTTAACTTCAGAGCTCATCTTAAGCCTTTCTTGAAAGATATTACCTCTAAAAGCGAACCTATAGAGTAAAATGAATGTGGTTTTTATTTCCATGACTTTGCTTTTGCGGTCTATGATCTATAAAGCAATCTGTAAAACTTTAAAAGAATCAAAAGAATTTGATGTAAGAATAAAGACGTGAGATCTGACATCAAACGTTCAAAACCATATTAATAGGGATTAAGTACAAACTCTTCATGACTAATTCATATACGTTCTAGTCATTGAACAGGAAGGTCATGTTAATATATTATACCAAATCTAAAAAAAAATTAAATCACCCTCAAAGAGTTTAACCAGAACAATGACCACTCATATCTGCTCTAGGTCTGCGCCTTTCATAAAATTATCATGCAGATGTTCCCAGAATTCATTTCCATTCCAAGTCCATTTACATGTGAGCTCAAATACACTGTTAATCAAGGGCAGATCACCTCTGTATCTATGAATACTAATTCAGCTTTCAAAAACATCTAATAATAAATAAAAAAAAACGGTGTTTATAAGCACACAATGGGATCATTTCTCTTCTTTATTTCCACCTCAGGAATTGTTTCACTTCAAAAGACTCTCACTTCCTTATTATCTGTCCCTCTATCTGATAAATCTCCATGGAGATGGTGACAATCGACCAATGAGAATAAATGGTCTCTATAGTGAAGAGCCATATAATGTTCTTTGGAAGCTATAGTGCCAATAAGAGGCTTTTTTACTTACCTGATCATTATAGATTTACTTCAACATCAGTGCCTCCTTCATTAGGAATGCTATTTCCCTGTGGAATACATATAGCATTATACCTACAATGTAAAATTATAAGCAATAAAGCCCATGTGTAGCCCAAACCAGTGAGAAAACTGGAGGCAAAACTACATAGATGAATAGAAAAATAATTTGAACTAATAGAAAATCACTCTGTTTTTTTTTTCTAAGTTGATTAATCACAGTGTATTAAGGCTGCTACAAGTTTTCTAAAATGTAATGTTTAAATAAGCAAACAATGTATTATGATGTAATTAAAGATGTAATTAAAGATGTGCTAATTTATTTATATATATATATATATATATATATATATATATATATATATATATATATATATATATATATATATATATATATATATATATATATAAATGTTTTTAGGAATCAAAATATCAAATGATATATGAACAAATACCTCTCTGTATAAAACCTTCAGAATTGCAATCTACAGATGGAAACAGATGAAGTACTGTGTAATATAACAATTACATAAATGTCTATATCAGATGAGATGTTTTCTTTTTACTAGTCTGAAATAAGACAAAGATATGAAAGATAAATGGCCCAAAATCATAAAACTAACCAGTGTCTGAAAAAACTAAACAGAACAATGGTTTTGCCTTTAGAGGTTTGCCTTAAGAAATGTTAAAGCCTAGTTTTTGAAATGCTGACTTAATTAGTATGCAAGAAAAAAAGAAATGTAAAATAAGAAGATGTGGAAATTTGAGCATGGGAAGTAGCTGAGAATGAATGTTCTGTTGCCTTGGCGATCGGAGAATGGAAGCAGAGAGATGTTAGCCAATCACAATGACAAATTGTTGGACGCAGCAGAGAAATGTGGATGTGAGCAGATTTTAAAAGTGCTCTCTGAGATTCACGGTGTGTGTGTGTGGGTGTGAGTGAATTTATGTGAGCACATGTATAATTCTGAGAAAGCGAGAGAGAATTAGCCCTTTCGTGGACACCATCTGACTGTTTTGCATCTCAAATAAGATGGATCTCAACACAATCCCATTTCATGACACTCAGACAAACAATATCCTCAAGTCTGCCATATTATTGCAGGTTTTTCACAATTTGGCAGCATTCTTTAAGCTTGAGCCAATGATTGTAGCCACCAACAAGCTGGCAAACAAAACAGTCAAGTGTAATTCTGTAAATGTCATGTTCCCTCGGCTCTTCTCTCTAGATATTTACTCTTCATTTGGCTGCTTTTCTCTCTTCTGTAGGTCTGGGCAGAGCACCAGATGTCCTCCACACCCTCAGAACGGCCCTAGATACCATGGCAGAAGACTCAATGCCGTGACATCTCTGTTCCAGAGACACTCGGTCCGACCAAAGAGAGCACCGGTGCGTGAATGCATGTGCATGGGAGACACCGGGAAGGAGGCCAATTGAAGCATGAATCCTGTCCAAATACCCAACCAAACACAAGCACCATTGACATACAACACACTCCATATTAACAAACATAAGCAGAAAACTGAGCTGCCAACCTAGAGAAAATTTTAAGGCATCATGCATTCACTCCAAACTAAAACACTGCTTTTTAAGACAGCTTATTTAGACCAAAATCAAATGCAACACTGCATGCATCTTAAAAGTCACTGCAACAAACTTACTCATACAGGATATGGTTAAGTCAAGGGAAATGTTGAATATAAATAAATGTTATACTGTAGCAAAAATATCAATAAATATGTCCATCCAATTAAATGCACTACATACAGATAAAAAATTATAATAATAAAATACAATTACTGGAGTATCTTTTACAAGAAAATACTATTTTAGTCTTTCCATTCCAAAATGTCAAATTTATTCCAAAGTGTTACTTTTAATTAATTGTGACATTTATACATTTACAAACAACTTAATAAAGGGAAAACAGTATTTGTCTATTAGTTAGTTTACAGTAGAAATGAAAATATTAAACTAGTCTAATGTGGTTTGCTCACTGTTTTTAGATTTTTGGGCATTTTTCACCTGGTTAGGTTGGGAAACCAGCTGGCCACCGGAACCAAACAACAACTTGGCCAGACTGAGAGACCAATGTAAACCAACTAAGATCAGCTTAAACTAGCAAAGACCAACAACACAGTTTAGACTGGTTTAAGTGGTGGTTAAAGTGTAATATTGGTGAACCCAGTATTTCTATATAAAGCCGTTACCTTGCTTACATCATAGGGCTGGGATAAACGATTATTTTTTAAACGATTAATCTAGCGATTATTTTTTCGATGCATCGATTAATCTAACGATTAATTTTTTCAGACCGATTTGATTTCGATTATCTCCCCATCAATTGACTACTAACAATTTATACATGTTGATTTACATATCTGAATGAAAAAAACATGAATTCCTTAACGTTGCAATATATGTTTATTGCTCTTAAAATTACAAAATAAAAGACTGACTAAGAATGCATTACTTTGCACCTGTATAGAGATAGCATTCAATAAAACCTTGAAGCCTTGAAAACACATAGCTTACTGAAACAAGCTTACTGAACACGTAGGGCCTAGCTTAATGAAAAAAGTTCTTCTTTCAGATGAAAATAACAACAACTTTATGTCTAGCATTCAATAAAAAAGGTCACCCAAAATACTTGTTTAGAGCAATTGAAAGAATACAGTAACCAAACTTGAGGGCTTTTAAGCTAATACAGAGAGTGCTTTTCAAAAAAAAAAAAAAAAATCTCTGAATGCTCCACGTGAAACTTTGGCATTCCGCCCTTTTTCTATCGTGTCTAATGATTTTGGTTAATATGGGAAGGAGGGAGAGAGCGCGCAAGACATCGCTCGTGTAGTTTGAAGACTGTGAGTGCGCGAGCGCACGTGAAACTGTGGTGTTTCGCCCTTTTTCTATCATGTTTAATGATTTTGATTAATATGCACAAGGGAGAGAGAGAGAGAAAGAAGCGCTTGTGTTGTTTGAAGACTGTTAGTGCACGCGCACAGCCGGGGCTGTCTCTCGTACGCGCCATGTCATTCTACATCACTCACCGATCAAATAAGGCTTTGACAGCCGCCAAAAAAAAAAAAAAAAAAGATCAATGCAGAAAAACCCCTGGATTGGTTATATAAAGTTGGACAGAATGTTGATCCGGCCATCACGTATATTCAGCGAACATAAGGTAAATGTTTTGCAAACATTTTTTAGAGAAATAAAAACAGGTCGACGAATCGATGCGCATATTTTGCGTTGCCTTGACGCGTTGTCCCATCCCTATTACATCAGACTGTGGTAAATGGCTATGAACATTAAGGTACAGTCACATTTTCCATTGATCGGTGAATTTCCGCAAGCAAAAATTTGTAATTTCAAAATGTATCCATGCAATTGTGAATTTCTCATGGGTGAAAGATTTGCACATGCAGATTTTGCAATGGGTTCAAATGGATTCGCTGACCAACAGAAAGCTTCTTTGTAAGCAAAAAAAAAGAATTTGGCTGTGTAATTTTGTCACCATGTAGCTGTAGTGAACTTCTCGTGTAGTTTCCATTTCAGTTAATGATGCCATGAATAAAAAACTGACTGATTTTTCTTCTTTATTGTGATCCGAAGAAAACAGCTTCCCATACAAGAAAAATAAAAATAAAAAGCATGGCAGAACCCAATTTTAGACTATTGGGAATTGATTGGATCAGTTGAATAATTGATGTTTACTGATTGGTGCAATGTGAACAAATAAGTAATTAATAATAAAATACAGCAAATTCCATAATCAAACAAGAATTTTCAATTCAGAATTTTTTCCAAGGTATACAGAACAACATACAGAATAAATGTTTTACTAGTGAGGGTTTTCAAAATTGTGTGCTATTAAATAATAAAATAACTTTGGTTTAATCATAAACAGGCACTTAAATTTCACCTAAAATAACCCACGCAGACGTTTAAGAAAAGTGAACTCAGAAAGCGAGAAGTGAATACTATTAAAATTTGCATGTGCTAAGTCTGCTAATTTTAAGACGTTCGTCTCCTGGGTTTTTACTGGTTCGAGATGTTGGTGGTGACCCAAAGGCAACTCCGGCACAGCAAGGTTTTCGAGACACCCTCAAAGCATCTCACGAGTCCTCAGCAGGAGTTCCAGAACAACAGGATGGAAAAAAAGAAGGGAGGATAACAACCTCGGAATTATCTCAGGATGAAAAAAATTCCAGAATTAGTCCGTTATTGCCCCTGGAAGAGGACGGGATGTGATGAGATTGAGAGAACCTCATAAGAAAAACAGAAGCTTGTGTGCTAGGCTGAGACAGGAAGATCCCCAGAGCTCCTGGCCCAGTTCTATTTAAACTGTAGCTCTGCAAACAGATGCTGTCAGGAGGACATTTGTGGCTAATGATTTATTCCTGTCTGGTTTGGATCTTAGCATTCAAATACAAAGCTGTCTTTCGGGAGGACTTCAGATGAGAAAAGCTATTCAGTGACTAAATCCAGAAAGGACTCCATCTGTCTTATCACAATTAACAATGTGTCTCTAGTGTCATTTACGGATCAATGCCAGCATAAAAATCTTAGTTAGAAAATGTTTCTGACACTTTACCGCCAGTTTTTACAATGCAGTGATATAACTGCATAACAATATGTGCAATATTGTGTCAATGAGTTATTTACTGCTAATCGTTCCTCTTAGGTGCTTCGATTTCATTTACACATATCAATACACTGTTTCTCACATCTTTTGTGAGCAAACATGGCATGGCAAGTTTGAATGCGAATGAAACCTGAGAGAGGGGATGATTATTTGTGAATAATGGCTTCATTCTGTTCCTCTTCATGCAAACTTTTATAAACCTTGTAGGGTACGTTTGAATTGCTTTTATGGTCTTTTCAAGCTTGATGGCCATTGGTCATTAGTGAAAATTCTTCAAAACATTTCCTTTTGTGTTCTGCAAAAAAAGAAAGTCATTTTAGAATTGGAATAACATGAGGCTAAGTAAAGGATAACTGCATTTTCCTCCACAACTTGTCTGCTTGTTTGGTGTTGAAGAAGTCCTAAGCAGATGTCTGATGAAGTGATTCTGGCACATTCCTGCAGTGTTTAAGCCTGTTGTTTGTTCTGGATGGTACCACGACTGGTTTGGTTTCCCTGGCACCTGTGAACCACATCCATTTGGAAAAACTCTTAGTTTGCTAAGGCACTCAGTTCACCTTGAGAAATGCCCTTGACAATCCGTTCCTTGTTAGCTATTTATACGCAATCTAAAACTGTTGAACACCCGCAGTCAAAAAGAACATCAGTATGACTAAAAAAAAACAATCAAATGCAAATACACTATAGAAATTCTGTTAGATTTTGTATTAATGTTTAACATTTTTCCCTAAATCTAAAAACTTCTGTGCCACTAATGCCACCAAATTGAATACAAATATTTTAAAAATCAAATAAACGAGAGAGGTTCAGACTTTAATAATCAGGGTTTTGGTAGCAAAAATTGACCTAAACAGGTGGAGGCCATTCTGTCTCCAGCTTTCTCTCCAAGTCTATTAAGAAGGAGACCTGCCATAAATTGTGCGAACATAACAAGCCCTTGGAGAAAACTCAAAGCAGCATCTCACTTGGTATTAATCACATTCATACGATTAGTACGAGCAATGAAAGAAAATCTTCATCAAACATTGACTAGAATCAAAAGGTTACTGATTTTCTGCCGTGATTGCTATAGAAGAGAAACGTGACAGAAAGCCATACCTGCCCTTTATCAAGACCAGCCGGGAAAAACAGATGGCAGAAACTAACAGGAAAAGTATGTATAAGATCTGTGGTGAACATTACTTGCAGTAACTTTCATGCATTAAACCATTATGCACTTTAAAAAAACACTATTAAACACTGAAGAGGGAACTCCAATCTACCGAATTATAAATTGATGTCATGACTGAACAGCTTTATACAAGGAATAGAAAGCAAAGATATGCACATGAAAGTGAAAATGTGCAAACTTTTCTTTTTTTTTTTTATTTGTTACTGGTTTTGTCAGATAAATCATTATGAAACAAGCTTTCATTATTTATAACTGTATGAGAGAGTAACCAGTGCAGGTTTTGTGGTGGTCCACTGTTACATACATGAGCCGCGTTTCCACCGCAGGAACTTTACCCAGGAACTAGGGACTTGGTCCGGTACTTGGTGTGTTTCCACCGCAGGAACCAGGAACTAAATAAAAGTTCCGGGTAAAAAAATGCCCCCCAGAAAGTCCCTGCTGGCGAGGTGGTACTTTTATAAAGTTCAGGAACTTTCGGGGGCGGGACTTTGGCGCAAACATTCTGATTGGTTGAGTTCACGCAGCATTGGTTGAGTTCAACCACCATTTATTCGGATCAACATTTTCAAAATATTACTGTTATTGTGTCATGAAATGTAATTTTAAAAGTATTTCAGGCGAGAATGTAGTTTTTTGAAACTCAAATCTGTTGTTTATTTATAAAGACAGCGCCTATTTAAAAATGTGTTTCGCCGATCTCGTAGACGGTGAGCTCCACTTGATCAGCGGGAGCTCAGTCCTCATGTATCCGCAGAGAGCAGCCTCTCCTGGGATAGACTTTCTGATAAGTGCCGCTGGCTCTGATGTGTCTTTAGTGGTTAAACATAAAATATAATTCAGCTGCGGGGTAAATCTAACAGGTTTTCTTTGGTCTGTATTCAATTTATCTATATGTTAAAATGAAAATAAAAAGGCAAGTCTATATAATATTTCTTTCATTGTAATGGCTGTATATAACGTTACACTTATCCCTGAACTAAGTACATTTCTACAGCTGTTATTATGTTTAAATGAAAATGAAAGGAGGCAGTGGTATTTTATATCCTATTTCGTTTTATTGTAAATATACTGAGGGGAAAATTGCAGTAGCCAAAGCCATCTGAGTTCACGCAGCATTGGTTGAGTTCAACCACCATTTATTCGAATAATTTTCAAATATTACTGTTATTGTGTCATGAAATGTAATTTTAAAAGTATTTCAGGCGAGAAGTAGTTGTTTAAAACTCAAATCTATGGTTTATTTATAAAGATCATGCCTATTTAAAAAATGTGTTTCGCCGATCTCGTAGACGGTGAGCTCCACTCGATCAGCGGAAGCTCAGTCCTCATGTATCCGCCGAGAGCAGCCTCTCCTGGCATAGACCTTCTGATATGTGCCGCTGGCTCTGATGTGTCTTTAGTGGTTAAACATAACATATAATTCAGCTGCGGGGTAAATCTAACAGGTTTTCTTTGGTCTGTATTCAATTTATCTATATGTTAAAATGAAAATAAAAAAGGCAAATTTATATAATATTTCGTTTCATTGTAATGGCTGTATATACACATTTCCCTGAACTAAGTACATTTCTGCAGCTGTTATTATGCTTAAATGAAAACGAAAGGAGGCAGTGGTATTTGATATCATATTTCGTTTTATTGTAAATATACAGTAAGGAAAATTGCAGTAGCCAAGACGAGCTGACTGAAGTTATCAAGTACGCTGCTGTTTATAGATTTACCAGACTTGCGTCGTCGCGGATATCACACTCCTGAGACGAATGCACAAAGTCTGAACCAACTACCGAGGATGCACGTCCAAAATCAGCGTACTTTTTTTTATTTTTTTTTATCAGCGGTACTTTGTATTGAGAAACGCGCGCAGACCTACGTCACCAGTCTATTTGCCTAATCTACCCGGTACTTTACACCGCGGTGGAAACGCAGAAAGCAACAGGTCTGGGGGGAAAAAAGTTCCTGGGAAAAAAAGTTCCTGGTACAAATGTTCCAGGTAATTTCGGTGGAAACGCGGCAATGAAGATCCAACTTGTTGTGTTACATGATGGATCTCGGAGGAAATTTAAGCCAAAAGCTGATTTCCCAGTTGTGGGAGTTTAGAATTATTCAGTTTTCCGTTCAAGCATCCTGGCTGTGATCCGACAAGGAGGTTTTAATTCTTAGTCTTGTACTGGAAGTTGCTCAAGAAATATATTCTAGAACATAAATTTACCAAGTTCAAAGACTCTTTTAACTCTAGCAACTGACATAGGTCTTAATGCAGCTTTAACATTCAAGATGGAACAGAAATTATTTATACTATAAGAAATTTTGTTCTTAGAAAGGCATGCTTTTTGCACCTTCCAACTACATGTGGGTGATGCACTGACCGGACTTGAAATAAAGGACACAATATCATTTTTTTATATCATATCACAATAACATAACTTTAATTATTTCTTAAACTACTTACATTTGTTTCCTACGATGTACAACAATTATTTAAATGTGTGACAGGCCTATCTTTACTAAAGACATTATTTTCAAAAATACATTTCAGTTTTCCATGAAAACTAGAAAAGTTTTGCTTATATCACCCAACCCACTTTGGAAAACAGGGATGCTTAAAGAAAGAAAGATATAGTTCTATAAACAGAATAGATACATATCCATGATTTTAAAATTAGGTATGAAGTTCTGCAGTTGCAAAATTTCTTTCATTTTTACCCTCATTTGAAACTGATGGGAAAACTTGAGGCATAGTGTCAATATGATACAAACATTAATAAACAGATAAGCAACTAAAGTCCTTCAAATTGGGAAAGGTAACGAGCATCTAGTAATTTTCATTGCTAATATCTTTCAGTTAAGCACTGAAATTCTCCATAGGCCAATATCAAAGGAGATGCATTTGCCAAAATATGAAACACCTCTGAGGAGGTTGCTCTCGACGGAGGGCCGTTTGAATAATAAAAAGGCCCAAAGAGAACAAGAGATGCTAAATAGCAACAACAAAGAAAAAAAAAAACTTTGGTGAACCATACACACATTTCTATACAGTACACAGAAATCAGATAACTGAATGAATTCATCAGTAAAATCTTCAGTCTTCAGTACAGAGGGGAGTATAAATTAAGCTACTTTAATGAAGAGATGTGGCATACTGATCATAAATGCACTGCCACTGCACAGTAATTACAATTAAATGCAAAGAAAGGAACGTTAATTATCACAGCTAAGACTAATTTCCATGAAAAATGCAGTCTTGGAAAATTTCACCAACTGCAGCGAAAGAGGGAGTGAGAGAGTAAATTGGTGCTTAATTTCAGCAGACATGAACTACTCAAATGCTCAATTAATTAAACAAATAGGATCTTATATTGTCCTTACAAAAATGATGCAACACAGCCTGAACAATGGCATTCGAGTTATTAAGCTAAGCCTGTCGTTAAGATAATGAACATGTAACCAATGGCATTTCTGTCGCAGCCCAGCGTTAGATGGGAAATTAATGCTCAGCACTGCTGGCCTGATGGGGTTTTCCTCAAATTTAAATCAAAAACTTATTTTTGTTGTACCTCCTAATTTCACTTACCTTATATTAAAAGAGAGCAGTTTTTACACTTATAGTTGTCTTTGCATATTAATCTGGCATTTTACAGTATTTTATGTGAAATGATGAGTTTCTTTTTATAAATACAAACAGAACTTAGTTTTGAACGAATAACAGAACTAGCACTAAATGTAATCGGTGCTGTGATTTTAGTTTCTAATCTGCAGTGATAGTAGTTTTCTGGTACAACAATAAAAAGAACTGTGGTGGTACCATCGCACCATCGTGGTGGTATCATGGGGAAATACTACAGCATTGTAATATATACCATGGTATTTACACAAAACCATGTTTTTTTCAATGGCATATTTTTTTCAAAAAAAAAAAAGAACCCTAACAATCACACACAGACGGGTTTAAAATATTATAGAAATTTGTGTCCATATGAAGGAAAATCCCAGTCAGTGCATTTCATACCAGGTCATAAATTCAACCCTAAAAACACCTCTGAGATTTTAGCTCCATGCTGCACAATCACGGTTATAAAGCAGCACTGCTTCTCCAGAGTACAGCTGCACAATAGTTCAATAAATACTGCTCTTTCAGCTCTTATGGGAGATACACACACACACACACACACACATTCTAAACCCGTCTGAGATCTCAGATCCATCACATCATTATCATCTCCACTAAGCTCAGTTCATTTCATTCCTGCTGATGTGATATCCTTCAGACACCTGTAACCACTGAGCAGAGTTACATCACTGTCTATCACCTCATTTCTTGTTTCCAGGATGTAGCAAAACAAGTTCACATGAAGCAAATAGTTCCCTTAAAAATATAGTTTAACAACTATAACTAGGCCTATTATAGCACTTGCTACTACAATCAATCAATCAATCAATCACCTTTATTTATATAGTGCTTTAAACAAAATACATTGCGCCAAAGCACTGAACAACATTCATTTGGAAAACAGTGTCTCAATAATGCAAAATGATAGTTAAAGGCAGTTCATCATTGAATTCATTGATGTCATCTCTGTTCAGTTGAAATAGTGTCTGTTTTAATTTGCAATCAAGTCAACGATATCGCTGTAGATGAAGTGACCCCAACTAAGCAAGCCAGAGGCGACAGCGGCAAGGAACCGAAACTCCATCGGTGACAGAATGGAGAAAAAAACCTTGGGAGAAACCAGGCTCAGTTGGGGGGCCAGTTCTCCTCTGACCAGACGAAACCAGTAGTTCAATTCCAGGCTGCAGCAAAGTCAGATTGTTACACTACACTGAATTAAAGTTATATATTTACATTTTGAGAAATATTATTCATTCATTCATTCGTTATTATATTCTAATATTTAGTTTATTTATAATTTATTTTCTCTTTCTCTCTGTGGTGGGTTGTAATTTTTTTTAACCCAAACAGGCAAGGTTAAGGCTGGTTAAACCTTTCACTAGGCTGGTAAATTGAGAGATTAATTCAGAACATGCACAGAAAAAAAAAAAAAATTCCCTCAGAAAGAGGAAATTGCCATTTTACAGGACTTTAACAAAGAAAATAACATGACTTCAGTATAAAATTACTTTGATGAAGCAATTACATGCTGCTGTTGGATGAGCTGCTGACATAAAAACTGAATGCACCAATTATGATAAAGTTGCATGTAATTATGAATATGCACGGACCTCTCCGGTAAAGTACATAAGTTCAGTATGTGTTATAAAAGCTACAATACATTTGAATGGTTTAGTTTTTTTATGTGAGTTATACATGTCTGAAGCCTTTGCAAAGAGGCAAAATTATGACTAATAATAGCGCTGCCCCACAACTAAACCCATATGTTCTATACTACTTCTACAGAATTATGAGGCGCTCTCACTGTCCGTCTCAGTCGGGTTAAGGTTGTGAGCGGGGCTGGATCTGACAGTAACAGCAGGCCAGTGTTCAGCTCCTCCTCAGACATGTCAAACACAGGGCACTACTGACGCAAGCAAACACACACCCTACATGGGATAGATGCGCACAAACACTGAGTGCTTATTATGGAAGAATCTTACCCCAAACATTTGAACAGACAGACAGACAGATAGATAAAGATGCTTCAGATGCTCTAAATTTACTGTAAAAATGCTATATAAAGCAACAGTTACACAGTAATTAAAAACACACTCTGCTCTCACTTCAGCACATTACAGTAATGGCTTGTTACAAAGGAAAAATGTCCAAAGATAATTAATACCAAACTCAGATGCTGCCAAAAAAGCTCAACTCCCACAGCCTGAAGCGTCAAAATTGAGCAAACAAAGCAAGGCGACGATAAATCACTAATTATCTTATTACTGGTAAAGTCGAGGGTGAGAAAGAAGAAACTGTGGTGTGAAACAGCTACACAGTAATAGAAGCACTGTGGGGGTCCATAAAGATGAGATGTGTGTGTGAGAAACCGTTTAGGATTAGGTTACAGGTTACAGTTTTGGATAAGGATTTAGGTAGAAGTGTAATGAAAATCTTGCTTTACTTCATGTGTGCATATGATCGATCGGTCCTGACTCTGAACTTTAACTGAGATCAAGTAAAGTGTCTGGCAGTCTCAGTGGATATAGCGCAGACGATCAACACTTAAAGTGAAAATGAAATGAAATGAAGAGAGAACCCATGGGAGAATAAAATGATGACATCCACTTGCCTTTACATTTGATTTTTCTTAAAGGAACAGTTCACCCAAAAAATGAAGATTCTGTCATCATTTGCTCACCCTCATGTCATTTCAACCCTTTCTTTCTCCTTCGACACACACAAATAATAATTTTGAATTAAATATTAAGGTGAACTGATCGATTTCAAAACAAGGCAGGTTTTAAAAATACTTCCAAAACTCATAGTGGTGTCCAGATGTTGAACAGATTGAAGGATGCCCTGAAGACCATGCAGGAACCACCAGTCACCTTAGAGTGACATTGGAGTACACCAGACCGGACAGCTCATCCATTAACGTCTGCTTTGCTTTCAGCAACACACGACACACATTCATCAATTCTCTCCCTGTGCTCTCAGGGACAAAGCTGCAGAACAGAACAAAACATCATCCATCTATGAGAGTCAAATATTGGTTACACTTTACAATAAGATTCAATTCGTATGTTTATTATTATGTTATTAAGAAGAAGAAGAAATTTTTGAGTGACACTGAAGACTAGAGTAAAGGCTGATAAATTCAGCTTTGCATCACAGGAATAAATTACATTTTAAAATATATGACAATATAATTTTATAATTTAATATTAATATTTCTATTCCTATTAATTTTTTTGATAAAACAAATGCTGCCTTGGTGAGCATAAAATATTTCTTATATTACAAATAAATAAATGAAAATGTTTGTGTAAATATTTTTCATTGTTTTTTTTTTTCATGTCAATTCAAAATATTAATATTATTATTAATACAACTTGAAATGCTAAAAATATACCTGCATGAACTAAGGTTAGCAAATAGAATCTTATTCTAATGCGTTACAAAAAAAAAAAAAACTACATCGTGACTAATATCTTAGTGGTTAGTTTAAATCTGGGTCTGACTCTGAACACCAACCAACTTGAGGTATTTACAGAACACATAAGAAAGAAAGAAAAAGTAAGAAAAAGACTGTAAAGACATGAAATGGAATTTAGCAACCATTTAACTTCCATAATATGACAAATCTCCATGTGTTTTCAATATAACCAATACCGATATCTAAAGAGTTGCGTGGAAGATACAATAAATACCATTTAATAATAGCTAATACAATATATGCTATAACAACTTATCAGCCTTGCATATATATCTAAAAACAATATGGATAAAAAAACTAATATATACACACACACGGAAAGTATTCAGACCCCCTTAAATGTTTCACTCTTATGTTATATTGCAGCCATTTGCTAAAATCATTTAAGTTCATTTTTTTCCCGCATTAATGTACACACAGCACCCCATATTGACAGAAAAACACAGAATTGCTGACATTTATGCACATTAAAAAAGAAAAACTGAAATATCACTTGGTACTAAATATTCAAACCCTTTGCTCAGTAGTAGCACCCTTTTGATCAGATACAGCCATGAGACTTTTTGGGAAAGATGCAACAAGTTTTTCACACCTGGATTTGGGGATCCTCTGCCATTCCTCCTTGCAGATCCTCTCCAGTTCTGTGAGGTTGGATGGTAAACGTTGGTGGACAGCCATTTTCAGGTCTCTCCAGAGATCAATTGGGTTTAAGTCAGGGCTCTGGCTGGGCCATTCAAGAACGGTCACGGAGTTGTTGTGAAGCCACTCCTTCGTTATTTTAGCTGAGTGCTTAGGGTCATTGTTTTGTTGGAAGGTGAACCTTCGGCAGTGGCTGGTTTCTCCACACATACCGCTCGGAATTAAGGCCTAAATGCTCTATCTTGGTCTCATCAGACCAGAAACTCCATGGGGGCTTTTATGTGTCTTGCACTGAGGAGAGGCTTCCGTCGGGCCACTCTGCCATAAAGCCCCGACTGGTGGAGGCCTGCAGTAATGGTTGCTTTCTACAAACTCTCCCACCTCCAGACTGCATCTCTGGAGCTCCGCAACAGTGATCTTTGGGTTCTTCTTTACCTCTCTCACCAAGACTCTTCTCCCCCGATAGCTCAGTTTGGCAGGACGGCAAGCTCTAGGAAGGGTTCTGGTCGTCCCAAATGTCTTCCATTTAAGGATTATGGAGGCCACTGTGCTCTTAGGAACCTTAAGTGGTATATATATATATAAAAGGCATTTTAAAAAGACAAGATAAGCTACAAAAAGCAACAACAACAAAAAATCATGCACAATAAGACCTGGCGGATTTAGTCAGAAAGTAAATTCTGAATTCATATTGCCTTTAAGGCTCGTGCAGCATTCCCAAGGGTCTCGGAAGACTTGCACGTGAATCTTTCCCTGCAGTGGGAAGAAGGTGGTTGTTGGAGATGCAGCACAATACCTCTGTGGTGTGTACTGCAGGGTTATGGTCAGGTCAGGATGAGGAATTGAGTGGGCGTCTTAGAGAGGTTATGCATCTGTAGAGTCTGTAGAGTGTGTCTGCTGCAGGAGGACACAATTAAACTGTTATAGCTCAATAACTGCTGCTTATTGCTCCACATCAGCGGGACACAGCAGCTGATTGTGTACACGGCGGAAAATGCAACTCTGACTGAAAGCACATTAGAGAAAGATACTTTTGTATATGATTGCTGGTCTTTGCCCTTTTGTTAATGCAATATGCTGTTGCTGATATAAACAAATATGCACCAATTTTCATGCAAATTAAAATGAATGCACCTGGTCACAATTTGTTGATGGGAAATATTTGCGATAAATTACAGGATCCATAATCTGAGATTGTATAGGAGGAACAGTTGGACAGTTTCTGAATATCCCATTTTAAAATGTGTTTCGCATTACCAGGCATGTGTCAGCCTCCTCGAAAGGCCCTGATGCACATGCACACAGGGCTCAGAATAGTAATGGGGCATTTTACTGGCTCTCCTTCCAATAACCCACATCCTCCTCTAGACTGAAGCCCATCACACACATGCACACGGTTCTATCGTGATGTGGACTTTCCATTGACTTCTACCGTTTTATTCAGAGCTAATGCTATATTCTGTCACCTCAACCTAAACTTAAAATAATAGTTCACCCACAAATGAAAATTTGCTAAAACTGCCTCCCCCTCAGGCCATTCAAGATGCAAATGAGTTTCTTCATCCAAACAAAGTTGGAAAAATTCAGTATTACATCACTTGCTCACCAATGGATCATCAGCAGTGAATGGGTGCCGTCAGCTTGAGAATCCAAACAGCTGATAAAAACATTACAATAATCCACACCACTCCAGACCATCAGTGAACTGTTTAGAAGTGAAAACGGTCCAAAACAGGATGGATATGGATTATGATATGGAATATTAAAACGCCTTAACGATGAAGTTGTTTCTTACAAACACTTTACACTTCATAAAAAGTTAACTGATTATCTAGCATCATGTCCATTATATGTGGATTATTGTGATGGTTTTATCAGCTGTTTGGACTCTCATTCTGACGGCACCCATTCAATGCAGAGGATCCAGTGGTGAGCAAATGATATAATGCTAAATTTCTCCAAATCTCTATTTTTGTTTGAACTACTCCTTTAGGACAAACCTTTCAGCCTTAATACATCATTTAGTTTGTCTATTAAGCCATTTTCCTCAAGGGAACTGCTAGCTAGCTAATTTCAGGTATCCTTGTGGCTCCCAAAACGCACAACCTCTCAATTAACACATACAATCACACTACAACGGACAATTCCTGTATAAACACTTGCAAAGTTTGTACATGTGAAGAACGGACATATGCACACACCAACATGAACACTTTCCACGTCAGAGACTTTTCTACTCTATTCATCATATACTGTGAATCAGGGCCTTCAACGTGCCAGCAATAGCCAGAGGAAACAAAAGGCAGTTACTGTATGTTCCTTCATTCAAGGCCAAGAGTTCCAACACACAAAACATGGCCTATGGTACATGTAATTGCTTATGTGCAAACTGTATATATATATATATATAAGATATATTTAAGAGCACGCAGCCCCCTGTTGATGCAGTCTGTGTGATTTAGTCTTAATGTTGATTTCAGACAGACAGACAGACGATGCAAACAGTAGTAAATCTCTTAATATTGTCTGAGGTTGGAGTGCAAAATGAACTTAATGTTCCCAGCGATATAATGATTAACCTTTTGGGATACTCATGGTTTAGTCTCTGTAGTCTCTACAGACTCAGAGCTGTATATAAAGCGTTTTAGATCATGTTATGACCAAGGTTTCCAGGTTTTTAATCGTTATTTTTTGCAAGACTTATCTTGCAAAACGTATCCGTTTCGAACTTATCTAACGAAAAAAAAAAAAAAAAAAAACTTATAAATGATCATTGGACACACAACAGATGCAGGACAGATGGATTTTCAGCATGACTTTGGTCATTTGTCCAAATATGGACTGGTCAGACTGACAGAAATCAATCATACATGAAAAAGCTATGAAAAGGCACTAGAAGATGACAGTAACGGTGGGGTTCTTTTATTAAGTGCTAAGGCCAGACCACCCAGAGCCCTGTGAGTATGACCTCTGACCTCTGCTCCTTTAAAGTCAGAAAAGAAACATATGTTCAATGACAGCGTCTGTAGAGCTCTGACAAAGGAGAGATGTCATCTACCAAATCATCTTTCCTTTGCTCTTAATCTATATATGACCGTCAGGGTGAAACTGAGGGGAAAGGGTGAAGATTGTGGCCAAATCTGCTGACATGAGGTCTGGAGCTGCTGGGAAAGATGTTGAACAAAGCATAACTCATTCCAGTTTAACGGCCAAATCTCAAAGCCAGTATGAGCCAAGTCCCGTGTTAAATACTCATTAAAATATGAGAGAAGGACAAAGACCAACCAAAAATAATACACATAATACAAAAAAAATTACTACATATAAACTTAATACTTTCATTTGTTCAGGAGTTGGACTACACATTTTGTCCTGTATGTTTTTGATTAACTAAAAAAAAAAAAAAAAACACCTTTCATAAGAGTCATTTATAAGAGGCTTCATATTTTATTATACAATCGCTGCTAGTAGGCTAATCTTGGTCATTAACTACTAATGTCATGAAGGGCTCCTCCATTATGTTTTAATATAGCAGTGAAAAATGCTGCCTCAGTTGGGGTCTGTCAAGCACAGATTCCTGTGATTTGGCTTTTCAGACAACTCCGTTACACAACAGGCCATTATAAAATACAGACAAATAAAACAAAATAAAGGACATATTAAATATTAATGATGCTTAATATAACAGCTGTGACTGAAGGGCAAACAAGGCAATGTGGAGTAGCAGATGATATCGCATCTTACATTTTAATGAAGAAAATACATGATGCTTGCCCATGAAAATGTAATTGCTACAAAGTGAGGGTATTGTGATTGGTTTCCAGGGTGTTGCTATATGGTTGCTAAGGTGTCCAGAGCATTTTTTGTGCATCTATGCAGTTGCCCATAAATTCTTTATAACATTTTGGCTTCAGTCTGCAACCCATTGTACATTATATACATTAATTTAACCCATTTTAAATGATGCAGCTTTTTTAAGATGCCTGGTATTAAAATAATAACAACAACAACAACAACAACATACATTTTTTAATCTATAAACAGAACAGACCATTTTGAAATCAGAATCAGAATCAGAAAGAGCTTTATTGCCAAATATGCCAGAAATATGATTTATGTGAACCCTAATGTCAAAGTTTAAAACTTACCCATTTCATTATCACCAAATCCAACTTAGGTCACCAAATACAACTTATGTACAAACTACAGTACATGCCAAAGTTGAATATGGTTAAGGTTTTGTTAAAAAAATATTTTAGTTTCTGCCACTGAATAAAAAAATTAATTGAAAAAGGTCATTGCGACTTTATCTCGCAGTTCTGACTTTTTTTTATTTTTTCAAAATTGCATGATAAACTCATTTGCAAGTTATAAAGTCAATATGGTTAAGGTTTTGTTAAAAAAATATTTTAGTTTCTGCCACTGAATAAAAAAATAAATTGAAAAAGGTCATTGCGACTTTATCTCTCAGTTCTGACTTTTTTTTTTTTTTTCAAAATTGCATGATAAACTCATTTGCAAGTTATAAAGTCAGAACTGCAAGATAAAAACTCGGAATTGACTCTTTCCTCACCTTTTTTTTTCAATCCGATTTTGAGGGGGGATTTTGTGAGTTTATATCTCACTTACCTTATAACTTGATATCACACAATTCTAAGAGAGAGAAAAAAAAAATCAGAATTGCTAGAAAAAAAATCAGAATTGCAAGATATAAACTCTGAGAAAAATCTTGCAGTTCTGACTATTTCTCAGAATTGCAACTATATGTCTCGCATTTGCGAGTTTATATCACGTAATTCTGACTTTATTTCTCAGAATTGCGAGTTTATCTGACAATTATGACTTTTTAACTTGCATTTGCAAGTTTATACCTGAGAAAATTTTGGAGAAAAAAAAGTCAGAATTGAGAATTTGAAACTACCTTTTTTTTTTTCAGTGGCAGAAACGGGTCTTTCTAAAAATCAGACAAAAAACGTTGATATATAGAACTATAATTAGTTCTCATTATAAAGCTGTCAACAGATCGCTGTGACACAAATCACTTTCTTAAGGAATATTTAAAACCCATCAGCTTAGTAAATCAGAACTGTTCAGTCTGACTTTAAAGACGTGCTTCACAAAAAAAGCTCTCTTTTGAGTTCAGAACACAAATATGCACAAATTAACAGAAGCGAAAACTGCATTCACGAAAGCCCTGGACAATAACATTAGCATTCTCTTACAACTTTAATTAAAGTGACATTTACAATCACTTCAGCTCTGGTATGTGAATGGCATAAATGAATGTCTCTCTGGATCTGGACTTTAATCTAAATTCACATGTTCCGACATGTCCCTCACTCAGTTTGATTATTGTAATTGGAGTTTTTACTTCCTACCTACTCTAGTTTGTGGGTAATACCTGCATAATATGAATTAAAAAAAAAAATGACACTGCCAACAAACATCCCAAATTCCCCCGAGGAACTTCCACTGCATGTAAGGGATACATTTGGAATATTATAAGAGAATTCGTTTCAGCAAATGGCACAGAATATCGGTCTGATTTGAAATGGAAATCATTTTTGGGCCACGGATGCTTGTTTTCACGCTGATTCATTGATTCAGCGATGGGCAGGGTGTTGGTTTAAAGCTGCTGAACAGGTTTGTCATGCAAAAAACGAAGTGCTGGGCCATTTCACAATATTACAGTTTTTACTTAATTTCAGCATGAGAAAAACATGCAGCCTTGATGAGCATAAGAGACTTATCTGGGTCAGACCCGTATCAGCCTGTTCCCACCTGCAGGTCTACATGACATAATCTAGAGCAGAGATCCAGAGAATGAGGATTACTAAATAAGAGAGAGAGGAAACGCATCATCTTGCCGTGTTGTGAATATCTATCACATCCATACTGATGTTTCTTTACCTCATATGTCTGACAGAAAATGTCATAACTTAATCCATCAACTCAGTTCTGACATGCATTTCAATCTCCAGTCTCTATTCAATAAACAACTTGCACAAGATATAGAATGATAAACCGCTCATTAAACTCCATCACAAGAAATCAACAAACTCTAGAGTCAATGATTTGAATGCAATACATTGGACCCAAAAGTTTTCCATAAATTATTTGTATACTATTTTAACAATGCAACAAAATCTGAGCTCATGTGTCAGTTTTCTATCTAATGTAATACTTTCATACAGTTTTAATGTCTAAATACTTTCTGCAGCCATCGTATAACTAATTCAGTTATTTCACTGTAGATTAAATGTTGCAGCACTTTGTTAAAAACAACAAAAGCAACTTTACAGTGTCAAAGAAAAAGGAATAACTCCTTGAAAACAGTGAAGAAAACAAACCAAAGTTCCTAATTGGGAGAACAATTCTCCTCTGCTCAGATAATATACAGTCCCTTACATATGCAGAATTGAACACAAATTCAGACAAACTCTGCATTGTTTGTGGCACTGTGCATTTGTCTTATTTTCACATTTATTTCTGGAAAAAAAAAGTAATTGTACCTTTACTGTCACTAACATGAATTACGCAAATACATCAGGATTTTCACTAAAAAACAACACAAAAATGCAGCAAACACCAACGCATTTATTTAGTTAATTAACAGCAAAATCAGTCATTAAGGCTGCAAATATCCAATTAAATGCTGGTGGAACTGAATATACTGTTCATCACTTACTCTATAAGTAGCACAAACACACCTTTATGTGGGTAACAGAAATAGTGACAAGTCATAAAAAGAAAATCTACACTTAAATGAACAAGTAAAAAAATTGAAAAGCAGGGCATTGAATGGGGGGGGGGGGTCAAAATCTCAATATTTCATCTATTTTTCCTTAATTTAATATGTTTAACCTTTCACAGCATTCTAAAAACACTGTGCTCAATATATCACAGTTTACACAGAAAACGAGAGAAAAGCAGTGCAGTAAAAGACAAAAATGGCCTAATGTGAATGAGCATCCCCTAATGCATTCATGTAAAGTTTTACTAAAAAAAAACTATTAATTCTATAAGCTATTGCTTGTTGTCTACAAGAAAATTATAAACTGCATTTCATTTGCACTCTAATATACTTACATCTCCCTTTTTTCAAAAGAGGTTCAAGAGCGAGAATGTGAAAAAAAAAAAAACATCTACCAGAAGCTAAAAATACTTTTTGTGAATACTGGATTATATTGATTCATTAGCCAATGAATAATTGATACTGATTAACCAGTTATTCAAAAGAACCAACTCAGCAGAATGACTCTCACAAATCAAACATCATTATGGCTTTAAAGCAAGTACAACAGAAAAAAAGTGGATAAAATAATGACATGACTTTTCCAGGGAGAAAAAAAACAATTTAATAACAGATATTTCCAGGATTTCTATGACTGCGGGATCTAAACAATATGTTACAGTATGATGGCCAAAAAGTACTTGCAAATCGAGGGCAACAAATGCAAAAGTGCATTGGACTCTCTCTGTGTGTGTTTTATGTAACCCGAGACTTGCCCTGATGTGGTGTTTAGTGTTGGATTAGAAATGCTCATTAGATTCACATTTGGGTCTTTGACGCTTTATAAGAGAAAGATGGCTGCTGGCTGTCTCTCATATAAAACAGGTGTTTGTGTTCACATGCAACAGGCATTTGTTTGTCCCGGGCCAGATGTGCAACCCCTTCTATGTTTACATGCAATCCTGAAGAGAAGATGACCGTGTTCATCTTGAAACGCATCTTTCACTCAACGTGTTCACAATTACAGTACAGAGTGATGGTCGGTAAACAAGCAAATAAAATCTACTCACACAGGAATCCAAACAAGCGATCTCACTGACGTAACTGTAAATAAACTAGTACATTAGCATGCACCTCAGGCGTCCAGGAAGAAAACGGCTGAAAATTGTGGAGCTAGCCTCCTTGGAGGCGAACTGTCAGAAATGTAGCGATTCTGGATCTGATTCGATTCCACTGAATCTTTAAGGACTATTTCATTCTGAAATTAAATGTAATCTTGAACAAGAAATGCCTTAATTTAGCTTCTACGAACAACTTGTCCCCTGATTCGAGGAGAAAAGACAAAAAAAAATAGCAGCATGGGTTCACAGCAGGTGATTTGAGGATGGGAAGCGTGGCATGCTGACACCATTCATAACGCTGCGTGAGATCTGAGAGCGCAACCCCTGCCGACTGCCGCAGATGACAATGAAAGGACACTTACTCTGGCGAGGAGGCTGATGGGGTCCAGGCCGGGCGGAAGCGGAGACAGATCGTGGTTCTCCTCACCAAGATAAAGCTGCAGCGTCGTGCAGAGCTGCCTCAGGCCCTCTTTCTTCTCCTCACTCATGTCTGCTAGATCTACACACACAGAACACAGCGCTTTCAACATCTGACACCAGCGATACCTATGAATGATCCTGCTAACCAGCAAAATCTTTTTATTTTTTTTTATAATGCAATACTAAACACAGAGTTCTAATGAATTGTTTCCTAAAACATATTACGATCTTATTAAATCGTAGCATTACCATAGTACATGAGGAAAAATATGGTATTAACATGATATGTATATATAAAAAAATAATACAAACAAGGTACTATTACACATAAAAAAAAATTTAAAAAAAGAGAAAAATTACCATGATACAAATCAATAGTATAAAACATTTCGCAACGTTCACACAGCAATAACACAACTGAGGGGCCCTTAAGCAAGGCATCGAAGTAGGGATGGGTATCGTTAAGGTTTTAACGGTATTACTACTCTTACCGATACTGCTTAATGGTCCGGTACTTTAACGGTATTCTTATCGGTACTTTGTGTTGTGTTAGGCAGTCGAAAACATTTCTCTGTCTGTACATAATGAACTTCTGAAAGATGCTTTGACAGATTGCTTGTGTTTCCGCCCTTACATGCAAAAATTTGTTGCACTTATGACAACCACTGCATCCACTCTAGTGAAGTACAACCACACATTGGAAACGTTTTGCTGTCTCCGCCATCTTCACTCTTTGTATTAAACAGGAGTTTTCGTACTATAAGGGGCCGTTCACATATCGTATCTAAAAACGCGTGGAAAACGCTAGTCGCGCCGCTTTCTGATTTTTTCCCCAAAGCCATCGGGCACTTGCGCTCCTGAGGAGTCTGCCATTGCTAAGCAACCATGACCTGCTCTCGCCATGAAGACGCGGAAATTTCAGCAATGGATAAATGGATTTGCAGCACTGAAAACTTCTTGCAGTAGCTCTGCTGCTAAATTAATTTAAAAATACACATACAGCTATCAGCTGTTCCTTCATCTTGGCTGAGCTTCCACGTTGTTACGGAAAAGGTGAGGAAGTTACATGACCTGCGGTGCACTTGCGGCATTCTGAAAAGTTGAGATGTTTTTAACTCGATGCGGTGCGGCCGCGGCTGGAGAGAACGAGCTCATCGCACCGCGTGCGCGTCGCAACCGCTTCCATTATGAGCGCGCATACAGCGCATCTGCATTTGAACGAATTGAGTGCGCAAAAGACGTGATAACATGATGTGAACGGCCCCTTATGCGTGTGTGTGCGCCGCGCTCGTTCTTGTTGTGTGTGGGTGTGACTGACATATAGCCTCCGCAGTGCGAATGAGGAATCTCTTAGATCTCACAAACAAACGTCTTAATATGATCGCACATTAGAAATGTTTGGTAAGATAAAATGTGAACGATAACATCAAGCAAATCTCTTCGCCATCGTCACTCTTTATTACTAAACGGGAGTTTTCATACTGTTATGTCTGTGCGTGTGTCGAACTCGTTGTGGTGTGTGTGTGTGTGTGTGTATGACTGAAAGACCGCCTCCGCGGCGCGCATGAGCGATCTCGCAGATCTCACAGACAAACGTCTTAATATGATCGCACATTAGAAATGTTTGGTGAGATAAAATGTACACGATAACGTTATTAAGCAAAAATAAATAGTACATTATTTTTTTTCCCCTCCAGTACCGAAAGCAGAACCGGTACCGTCAGATCTTACTGATACAACGGTCTTTCATAATTTAGCCCCGGGGCCAGTTTAATACCGGGTTTCGGTACCCATCCCTAGTTGTGAGTCATGAAAATCTACTTACAGGTGTGAGTTCGGTTATAGAATGCTTGTGTCACACCCGTAAATAACCGAACTGTGTGTGAACGTAACCGTATTAAGTACTCAAAACAGGACTGACAACCGTATTCTACTACCATGTGAACATGGCCATAGTATTACCAAATTAAATGTCCAAAAGTTTGGCATGACTGTGATAAATATTAAGGGGGGGGGGGGGTATTCCCATGGTACTCCACTAAAACCATAGTATTCATAGTCATAGTCATCATAGTAGGGGTGCGTGATAAATACCGATAGTTATGCGCATCTCATCAGTAAAGCCGGTTCTCTAATCAGCGGTAAATTCCCTCAGGTGTGTGATTGACTAGCTGCGCAAATCCACGTTCATTTTCAGCTTTTATTTGTGCAGCTAGTCAGTTAACAATAGCTCCATGTAGTAACAGCTGCTCTATGTGAAATCACACACCTGATGGAATTTACAGCTGATTAGAGAACCGGCTTTACTGACGAGATGCACATTAATTATCAGATGATATTTATCGGGCACCCCTACATGTACTATGTCTGTACTTTACACAGCATGACGCGTGAGAGCAAGAGCTCTTCAGAGACATTCACAGGAGATGATAGAGCTTGTGTTTTAAAGCCCTGGAATGAATAATTCACTGAAAACGCAACATTAGTGCTGTTTGGACTGATTGTCATCAATGTGGAACATACAGAAATACAGCAATCATATTGTATGGTACTGTATAATATTGTATATTTGTAATGATAACCATGTTTAAAAGACTAGACTAGATGATAGTCCCAAAGTTCCACCTACAAAACTTGGGTATTTTAAGGTTATTTTCGATGAAAATTTATAATTCTTGTAGTGGTTCATAAATTACACTGGGTGCGGTAATAAATAACATCTAGACTAGAAAACAACAGAATTAAACCTAATTTACATTGAAAAGTTCACATACTAAATTATTGGTGACAGTGACATAAAACACAGAGCTGAACCAATACAAGCTGTGAAAAACACTAAAGAGAATCAATGAAGATGAAGCACAATGCAGCCAAAAAGAACAGTGGGAAACCAGAGGAGAATAAAAGGTTTGTGTAGGTTTGTTTTCATCTGCTGGTGTCTATAGCCAATGAAGACAAATCAAAAAGCAGTTTTGCATGTCTCATTATGGCAGTTTTTCAGTGTGTAGTCAGACAGCTTCATATTTTCTGGCTGTACCAGTAAAATGGATGTCTGATAGTGGGGTTTTTAGAATGTATCTGGAAAGAAAGAGGTCTGATTGTAGCATGGAAGTGTGTATTTGGAAGTATAACTCTGGATGTGTGATTTATGTTGGCTTTGCCAAACATATGGGCCTTTTCATTAACCTTCCTGCTCTGATCCATTCCTCCAAACGCTGATGAAGTTCAGTGTGTTCACTGCATATAGAGCGAACGCTTGACCCGCGGCTACAGCTCTCACACACACATTCAGCATCCAAAACACAGACACACACAGTAGTAAAACTGCAGATTCAACACATAAATCTGATACTGCTTTACCTCGTGTGGTGCCTTTTATCGTCTACTTGAAAATTGTATCTCCCAAAAATGGAACGAAATTTCAATGCTTAGGCCAGTTGATCTGAAATTATTCAAATCTGTTCATTGGATAGTCATGATTTTTTAATAAAAGTAATAGATAGATTGTCGATTATTGAAAATGAAAAAATAGCAGGCAGTAAATGAGCGCTGATGGGGTCTGAAACCTCTCCAGAGAAGAAGATAGTAAGCTGGATGGCAGACGGATCCACACACTTCCCACTTCTCAGACCATGAGAGGTTGAACGTGTGTAGAATTATGAGCCTGAAGCAGGTGTTGGTCTCTTTAAAGGGATAGCTCACCCCAAAATTAAGATTTTTTGTGATTCATGCTTCCTTATATTGTTCCAAACACTTCTCTAAAACAAAAAAGGTGCTGTTTTGCAATGTACAATCTGCCCTATTCCATACAATTAATATAAATATGGACTAGGGTGTTGAGCTCCAACACTTTCTGGTTTCTGAAGCCATATTATGCTATATAGCTATTCACAAAAAAATATTTGCTTTTGTAACAAATCTAAAATCTGATTTGCACTTGCATTTAATAAAAAAAATGCAGCATCGAGGCGTTAAGCCAGCCACGAAACTATTAGTCAGCACAACTTTTTCAACATCGATAATAATACGTTTCCCATGCACCAAATAAGCATATTAGAATGATTTCTGAAGAATCATGTGTATTTTCTTCAAATTAATGCAGCCATGGTGAGCATTACAGCTATATTTTACAAACATTTATAAAAATCTCACCAACCCAACATTTTTCAATTTTGTGTATGCTACAGTGGAAACACATTTTCTGAATAAATTGTCTCTCTAACACATTCTAAACGGCAAATATATTTGTATTTAAAATAATGTATTTAATAAAGATCCACAGTGGCTACAACATTCATTTCTAATTTGCCATAATTTGCTCTGAAAGTGATGATTTCATTCTCTTGAATATGTGCAGTTAAAACACAAACTCATCATTTAAATGGAAACATGCAATAAGTAATTATTTAATGTCTCATAACCACTTATAAATTATGTAAATTTTTGGATGCATGATTCCTTTCATTTCTGCAAATTTGCTACCATTAAACTGAAATATACAGTATAAAAAGGTTAAATGCTATATCAGCCATTAGGAAAGCGATCAAGTGAAATGCTCTTCTGTTTGTCTAAAGGAACATCTCGATGTAAATCAGGAAAGCTGCAAAAATGAGGATTTCCTGAACTACTACATGAGCCGATGAGAGCTTCATTTTGAGGTGAGAGCGAGTGGAAGTTCAGATGGGTGCTGACTGCTTCCATAAGACCAACAGCAGGATTACCTCTCTAATGGCTGTGCATTACTTATGAACGAATAGAAAAAAATCAGGCCAAAAAATAATTCCAAGGCTCTTTGTGACAAAATAGCCAATTACTTCTGAAAAGAGGGTCTGATCCAAGAAAGAAAGGAAAATTCATAAATGGTACAATAAACTCCCGCCAGGATCTGACATTTATTCACCTTCCATCATAGGAAATCACATTTTTCAACCTCACAGGATAAGTTAGTGATGTCCATTAACAACATAGCCATTTTTTCTGTATATAACTTTTTTTTTTTTAAAAGGAAAGAAAGCCAGGTTTTTGATATGACAATGGACATTGTCCATTTCTGTGCTGCCTAAAAGACAACTTTCAAATGTGGGGCAATATCGGCAAATATCCTTATAATTCTGTGGCATTATTGAATTAAAGTAGCATGTTTATATATATATATATATATATATATATATATATATATATATATATATATATATATATATATATATATATATATATATATATATATATATATATATATATATATATATATATATATATATATATATATATATAAAAAATGAATGCGCATTTTTTTTACAGGAGTTTCTTATGCTCAAAGCTGCATTTATTTGATAAAATACAGGAAAATTATTATAATGTAAAATAATTTTTTTCTGTTTTAATATACATTAAAATCTAATTTATTCATGTGATACAAAGCTGAATTTTCAGCATCATGACACTAGTCTTCAGTGTCACATGACCCTTCAGAAATTGTTCTAATATGCTGATTTATTATCAGTGCTGGAAACTGTTGTGCAGCTTAATATTTTTGGAAACTTGTGATACTTTTCTTTTTTACCCGATTCTTTGATGTATAAAAAGTTTATATTTTAAAGGATATTAAAACAGAAACCGTTTTTTATATCGTAATAACATTTTGCAAGACTCCTGTTTTTTCTGTATTTTTAATCAAAGAAATGCAGACTTGATGAACATAAGAGACTTCTTTAAAAAACATTAGAAGTCTTACTTGTCCCAAACTTTTGAACGGCAGTGTATATATTATTTAATAAATAATTTTTATTTATACATTTTTGTATTGGTCAGCACAACATTCCAGTCATGAAAAATACACAATCTAGCAAGTCTCCTGCCTTGTGTCGGCGCACTGTAATACAGTAAAACACAGACTTACGTGATTGGTGTTCAGCTATCGAGTATAGATCCTCTTGGTCACTTTCTGATTGGGCGAGCTGGAAACAGACACAAAGGGTGTAAGTTTTAAAGTGAAGTGGTCCTGATAAGGCAGGTGTTGTGATGTCACATACCAGTTTGAAGATGATCCTCGTAAGCAGACGGACGGAGTCGGTGGGGATCCTGGGCTGGAGACGCTTGAAGCATTTGCATTCCCTCTTGTGATCAGGCCATGCTTGCTTCTGAAGGTTGAAGAAGAAGATAAAGAAGACAATAAATAGAAGAGATTTCACAAACAACGTGCTTTCTGTGTGTGTTGTCCCTTTAGAGGGAATTATGATGAAAGGCCTCCCCTCCAATTAAAAAAAAAAAGACAAAGACAAACTTGACAACCCTGAGAGCCTGGAGAGAACCGCGCTGGTTTGACAGTGACAGCTTTGTTATTTTAAAGCAGCGCCGCGTCTAGCGTTGAGAGATTGGATGCTCTTGAACTGCAAAGACTTCTGCAGAGCATGTGACAGACAAATTAAAGGGATATTTCACCCAAAACAAAAATCATTCTGTCATGATTTACACATCGCCTCATTTCCAAACCTGCGCTGCATGGCCTTCTTTCTTCTGTGTCTAGCAGAAAGTTCACGCTGCTCTTTTAAACAGCAGAAAAGTGAATGAAGATGAACACAGTCCTAGAAGTAGCTAATATGACTCTTCTGAAGTTTTACGATAACTTTGTATGAGGAACAGAACAATAAGTTATTGACTGCAAAATTCAGGTTTTGAGCAATGATATTTGAAAACTAGACAGGTTTTGCATTTTATGTAAATAGTCTGTTATAGTGTTATAAAAATCTCACAGATTTACATCTTTACAGATGTACATGGCCATTTAAAAATATAAGCAACTGCACCAAATTTTTGCTCCTCGATATTTCATATGTCAGGCATTACAGGGTTAAAAGCCAGGACTAGAGGAAAATCCTCTGAATGTGAACGTGTTTTACAGGTGTCTGGCTCCAAGCACCAAATACTTCTGCTGGAAAGTCACACTGGACTTCATGCAAGAGTTTCCGATAACTGCCCTGCTCAAAAAAAAAAAAAACCCTGGAGAATTTAATGACATTATAAAGTGTTGATGAACAGTCAAATTCCATATAAAGCAGAATGACTGTGTTCAATTCCACAGGATACAGGCATAACATGAAAATATCTGAATTTCACTCTGGTTTCCCATTACAACACTGAAACATGCAAAAATATATATGTAATAAAGTATATAACTGATTTAAGTTGTTTCTGTGTAATATGTATTTTAAATGCAAAATTTATTTCCTGTTTTATGTGTGAAATGATTCTGAACAATTTCTATACCACACTGTTCTATTACTGTACAAACAATGTACTACAGTATATATATTTTAAACAATGGTATATAGCTGGCCAAATTATTCGAATTTTTTTAATTAAGTGAAAAATGCACAAGTTTTTCCAAGTAATTATTCTAGCAAAAACTAAAATTAGTAATTTTAGAAGCAGTTCTCATTCATTAAATATTTAATATTAAAAAAACAGCTCTAATAGGCTGCTTTTATATTGAAAGGCATCATGCACAAACAAAAAAATAAACACACATAAGATCTCATCATAATTAGATTATGATTAGGACCCAACAGCTTGTGTGAAGACCTCTTACCTGACACTGAACACTGCAGTAACGGGCCGTCTTACATTGAGAACATCTCGACAGACTTTCACCTCTGTTAAGAATAAATGAGACAGAATTAACATCAGCCTCAGTGCTTTGTGTATTTCTCAAAGAAACTACATCCTCGGGCTGAAGAGGAGAAAGTCTGGTTTGATTTACAAGGTTTATAATCAAGCCTTCCTGCCCTGACTACACATCACTTGCTTTAAGTACATGTCTAATGACCATCTTTGCTTTGGGGCTTAGTCTATAACATAGAAGCTTGAAGTGAGGAATGTGTGAACATTCAGAGATCAGATGCACAAACTCCCTCTGCATAAATGAGTTTATTTAGCTATTAAACGTGCCATATTCCACAGTGCAATTATGGTTACTGCACGTCTCAGCTTTATTTGTTACAGTTTATTTCTTGTGACGGTCTGATTTAGTCAAGTTAGTCAAGAGTTCATTTTGAAAACAGATCTTTTTAAACATTTCTACCAAACAAAATGCATGAAGGAAACAAGCAGTAATGCAATAAATGCACTGAATTCAAATGATTCATAACCTTTTCACTGCTGCATATTGCACAGTGATGTTTCCCATGCTACTAATGATCAAACCACTAAAAATTGCATGTCTATCTCTCCCTCCACACTTATCTATATTGCTCCTGCCTGAGTGAACAATCACAGGGAGGTTTTATACCACCAGATTCATCTTCCTGCCACACTGGTTTCTGGAGGTGGTGTGATTTTTGAACAGGGCCTTGACAAATCACTTTGGAGGAACTTTTAGTGTCAATCTCCTAAAAGAAACTGAAGAGTTTCAGGCACAATTACAGTCAAGGCCTGAGTTCTGTATGAATGAGCCTTTCCTCCTCTGACCCCTTCCTACAGTATATAACATCTTTTTCACTGTCTATTTATACACTGTATATATATATATATATATATATATATATATATATATATATTATATTGTCCATTCTATGCAAACCAACATGAATACTAATGTCATTATTGTCATATCACGTTTTCAGATCATCTGAGGCATTTCCACAATGAGGAGCGTGTACATTCGCATGGTTGCCAGAGTGCTTGAAATAATCAACAGCGGGAAGAACATGTATCCTTGTAACAGCCACCTCCGATTCGTGGATTTTAACTCTTGATATAATGATATATATTAAACTCATGAGAGCTCACGTAAGAGAGGCATCTTGAGCACTCCACAATAACATTGTAGTCTCATTTTTTGGATGTTCGGCGCATTCTTTTGGTGAAGTATGCTTGAATTTGAAACATTCAATATTCACAACATTGTCAAATTTCACATCATCGTCAAAATTATTGCGATATTATCGCTAATATTCGATATATAAAAATAAAATGCATTAAAATGTGCAAATCTGCATATTCAATTGATTTCTGACTTACGCGGGTGCATCTGGTTGCATGCACCCCTTTAATAATATGTCTCTGGTCATTGAGCTTTTCATATTGATGATGAGGCTTTTATGTCGGGTTAAATCTGCAATCTCTGAGCTAATTTGTATGCTGGCTCCATGGCTACAACACACTACAACTGGCAACCCGCGGTGTTTAAATACTATTGGGTAAACTGGCAGTAAGCGGAATCACACAGACCAAAACAAAAACAGACATTCCGACGTGGAACGCACTTTTCATAGTAGAAAACTGGCTGTAGTGTTGTTCTATTGGAGATTACAATTATGTGAACATGTTTCTTAAATATCTGCAAACATATTATGGTATTTGTATGCTTTAGTACAGTTTAAAAAAAATTCTGGACTAGGTTTTAAACATCAACAAATAATTTTTGCAGTTTAGTGTATAACTCGAATTGCAAATCAAGTTGATCATTTGATCTCAACATGGCTTCCAGAATAAAGGGGTGACAATGTAAGTCAACATCATTTTTCCAAATTACATGTTTATTAGGCATTAAAATACTTTACTATAGTGCGTAAAAAATAAAATAAAAATTACTTTTAAAAATTACTGCAACTTTAATTAGAGGGAGATTTCTTGGGAAAGTACAGTTAGCTTAACAAAGAAAGAAATAGCTAGATGGATGATGAAACAATAAGAAATACTAAACCTTTGCTTCAACTGGAAATTAAAGCATTGAATCCAACATGGACCTGTGGGCTCCTATTAAAAATGCTGATGCATCAGAAGCGTAAGAGTAACTGGTTGTAATGGAATACACAGAGCCTGGTGCTATCCAAAACTAAAGCACAGGCCGTAAGTCACAGCACAACACAAGAGTCCTACAGCAGCAAAGCAGCCATAAACCTGGCTTTATTACTGCACACAGGATATTGACTGACAGAGAACACATCATCATCATCATCTTCACTGGACACACATAAAACTAACCAAAAAAACAGCGGATCTAAATGATTGGGAAAAGTTGAAGTATTATTATTACTACATCAAAATAAATGAAAATTAAGTAGTATTATTAAAATATATATTTGTAAATAAAATATATTTTTTATTCTGAATTTGGGAAAATTGTAACTGGTATTATTAAAACAAAAGTCCAAAAAATTATTATTAAAATAAAATAGTTTTAAAATGGTTTTAAATAAATAATAAAAAGCTGTCCACTGAGTTGAATGTGCACCTATTTCTGGATTTGAGAAAAGTCACGAGTTTTAATGGTCTGACTCAAATCTGCAATAAAAGCAGGCATTTGGATTCCTCAGGGTATTGATTCGGAGATAAAGACAGTAAAGCATTTCCCTTCTGATAAGAACTGGCCAGAAAAGCAGAATTTTCACATAGCACACTATTACAGCAAATACTGCAGACCTGAGACTGATCTACAGATTCATTAAAAGTCATGATTAATATCTATGCAAATTTGGCAAGGTTCGGGGAATTTACTAATTGCCATATCTGTGGACTGTGCAAGGCAGTGAGACAGAGAAAAGGCCTTTAATAATGATACAAAATGTCAAAAGATAATATGCCTTAAATATGTCATCAAACAACAACTGATTCAATCTCACTGAATTTCACAAAGAAATATGTCCTCATTTTTCCAAACGATGAATCAGATCTTTTTCCCTCTTATAATACTCACACAATTTGATACATTTTTATCCCCAGCATATTTGCTAATGTTTTATTAGAGCATTTTATCTAAGATATAATTATTTGAAAATTACACCCATATAACACATCAGCCCAGATCATTTTGCAACAGCAGCATTAAACAGGACAATTATTATTTGGTATTTGTACAGTTTTTTTTGTATTGCCTTCCTGACTTGACAAGTGAAATCATACGGAATACTTTCAGAGAATAATGCAAGCGTGCATCCATCTTTCAACCAAAAAAACAAACAAGAGCTTATTCCAGGCCTAATGTGTGGTAGAGAACACTGCGCTCCAGTGGCCAGACGTCTCAGACACTCAGAATCAGCAGGCCAACGGTCCTTCATTTTACATGAAAACATGAACCTTTTCATTAGCAAGAGACAAATATCCTGAGCGGATGTGTTTATATCAAAACCAGCAGAGGAACAGAATCACAGCGTATCCACATGGAGTCAAAAATCTGATTATCCCATGACTAATGCTTAATCGAATTCCTGTATGCGGCAAAACACCAAACAAGGTTTCTTAATTTCAAAAATGTACAATAATTCCACATAAAAATGTCATCGTAACACAATCAGCAAATGATCAAACATGAACGCTGTAAGGATTCATTTACAGTTTTCATATCCACACACAAAACTATCCTGGAATGACTGTTTCCCCTCACACACCGAGAGCTAGAATTAGACAGAAAGATGAACATCTGGACCAGAAACAGAGCAGAAGTCAACACCAGAGGAAGAAGAAGAGACAAACAAACAAAGCTCTCTGTCTGAGGCTTTAACAGAAATAGATCTGAACACTCGCTCACCCAAACACACGCTCTCATTGGCCAATTAGAGCTTACCTTCACCGGACAGACACACTCCTCTCGGCTCTTCAAAGCCTGTCAGACAACACCTCTAGAAATGCTGCTTTCTTCACTTAGTCTATTAATTAGGGGGAAAGGGTGGGGAAAAAGAAAGAAATAACAAGAGAATGATCGTAAAGATGTATGCTTGTAGCATAAATCGACTTTGATCAGCAACAACTATTACTTATTTAACAGCTTGAAAGCTATTGTAGGAAAAAAAAAAAATTATTACATATTCTTTGACGCTGACATGCTGCCTCTTTAAAGCCTTTAATTAACGGAATTTAAGAATACAAAATGGCAAGCTATGTTGACAAATTGATCCTAATTTGCAAACTTGCACTATATACTAAAAGTATGAATAGTCGCTGATGAGGCTGATGATGGGAAAATATTTGAGATGCAATGAAATGGAAGTAGCAATAGGGTTTTTATTTCTATTGTGAACTTATTGTAACTAAAAAACAAAAACAAAACAGCAAGTAACACTGAATTAAAAATAAAAAAAAGACGCGGAAAGACATATACCGTATTTTCCGGACTATAAGTCATACTTTTTTTTCATATTTTGGCTGGTCCTGCGACTTATAGTCAGGTGCGACTTATTTATCAAAATTAATTTGACATGAACCAAGAGAAAACATTACCTTCTACAGCCATGAGAGGGCACTCTATGCTGCTGAGTGCTCCTGTAGTCTACACTGAACAACAGAGCGCCTCTTGTGGCTGTAGACGGTAATGTTTTCTCTTGGTTCTTGGTTCTAAATAAATACGACTTAATAGTCCAGTGCGACTTATATATGTTTTTTTCCTCATCATGACCTATTTTTGGACTGATGCAACTTATACTCAGGTGCGAATTATAGTCAGAAAAATACGGTACATACATGTGTGTGTGTGTGTATGTATATATAATGTATTTCTAGTATAATTACAACTGTTTTCAACTTAATTGTCATTTGAAATGCACCACTTGCATACCATTTAGGAGGATGATAGTCTATATAAAGTGTGAGCAGCTCCAGTTCTTTTTCTCTACACATTAAAAACACATGGTTCCACAGACACATTTGTTCTTATATGTCCCAGCAGCACAAGTGAGCATTTCAGTCAAAGTCAAGCACCTGAAAGCATCAAGCTTTTCAGTCTATGAATGGCAATTTGTTGCTGTTGCAAGTGGCATATAAAGATGACATTTTGTAAACACTAGTTCAGAATTTGGGGTCACTAAGAAATTTAAAAGAAGACTTTAATAAGCTCACCAAGGCTGATCCAAAAGATAGTAAATATTGTGAAATATTATAACAATTTAAAATGAAAGTTTTCTCTTTGAATATGTTTTAAGATGTAATTTAATTTGTGATCAAAGCTGAATATTCAGCATCATTACTCCAGTCTTCATTATCACATGATCCTTCAGAAATCATTCTAATATGCTGATTTGGTTTCTCAAGAAACATTACTTATTATCAAAGGTTTTAAAAAAAATTGTGCCAGATTTATTTAATGGAACTTAAAAAAAAAAACAGCATTTATTTGAAATCGACACATTAAGTAACGCTATAAAAAGTATTTACTGTAAATTCATGCATTGTTGAATAAAAGTATTCATTTCTTTAAAAATAAATTTTACTTTTGAACATTATATAAAATACAATGAACGTTTTCCTCGGCTGTTATCCTGAGACCAACCTCATATCAGCCAGGTGGATAAAAGCTTGCAATAAACCAAATCAGAGCCGTCACAGCAAAATAAGAAGAGAAGTGGGGGAAAAGAGCCAATGGCCACTAATCCTGGAAATGAGAAACCTGCTGAGGCACAACGAGCCACAAACAGGCTGAATAATTATCAGTTCCTCAGAGCTACCGCTGCTACAGCTTACAGCAGGAATTCATTACTCAAGCACTGAAGCACACACACACACACACTAAGTGTGCCAGCCGTGTACCTGTGTGAGATTAGGTCAGGACGCACAAACAAAACTTCATCACCTCAAATGCATGATAGGAAAGGATTTTGCCGGTGAGCTACCATGGCTTTTAATTTGATGTGGCAATATTCATACATTCATAGAACTGATACGAGACAGTGACCTTTCCAGCCAGAAAATCATTCGGATCACCATTATAGTGTATAATCCCATTTGTCACAACACACGAGGAGTGGTGTGGATTATTAGAGAACACCTTCATTTGGTGAAACCACTGATTCAAAAGTAAATAAATCTCATATGCTCCATGACTTCATGGAGTCAAAGGAGGCTTTCATTTTTCCACATCCCACGGTCACAGAGACTGTGGAAATAAATTACAGAGATGCCATTAGACTTGAGGGGTTTTGGTTGTAATCAAGCAAAAGCTTCGACAACAAGCAAAAGAGGCTTTTGTCCTGTCATTACTGCTCCATAAAGATCCTGTAACCAATGAGTTTAATACCACATGTAGAGGAAAGTTTTGGAAATAGATTTTTCATTTTAAATGAAAATTATGGTGCATGATGTTGATGGTTACTAAGCCATTGTTAAGTGGTTTCTAGCATTGGGATAAAATGCTTTCACATTTCCAAATAAACAGACGGTTGCACAAAAAACTAAAACTAAAAATTGTAAAGAGGATTACAAAAATCAGTTAAGAAGTTTATTGCCGTACATTTTACAAGATAAAACCATTCTGGTCTTTCTACTTTAACATTTTTAATTCAATTCAATGTTAACAATTTCTTTAATCATTCTTTATTAGCAAATACTGAGTGA
>NW_020529181.1:0-19660 GCF_003368295.1 Carassius auratus
ACGGCCCCTTATGCGTGTGTGTGCGCGCGCTCGTTCTTGTTGTGTGTGGGTGTGACTGACATATAGCCCCGCAGTGCGAATGAGGAATCTCTAGATCTCACAAACAACGTCTTAATATGATCGCACATTAGAAATGTTTGGTAAGATAAAATGTGAACGATAACATCAAGCAAATCTCTTCGCCATCGTCACTCTTTATTACTAAACGGGAGTTTTCATACTGTTATGTCTGTGCGTGTGTCGAACTCGTTGTGGTGTGTGTGTGTGTGTGTGTATGACCTGAAAGACCGCCTCCGCGGCGCGCATGAGCGATCTCGCAGATCTCACAGACAACGTCTTAATATGATCGCACATTAGAAATGTTTGGTGAGATAAAATGTACACGATAACGTTATTAAGCAAAAATACATAGTACATTATTTTTTTCCCCAGTACCGAAAGCAGAACGGTACCGTCAGATCTTACTGATACAACGGTCTTTCATAATTTAGCCCCGGGGCCAGTTTAATACCGGGTTTCGGTACCCATCCCTAGTTGTGAGTCATGAAAATCTACTTACAGGTGTGAGTTCGGTTATAGAATGCTTGTGTCACACCCGTAAATAACCGAACTGTGTGTGAACGTAACCGTATTAAGTACTCAAACAGGACTGACAACCGTATTCTACTACCATGTGAACGTGGCCATAGTATTACCAAATTAAATGTCCAAAAGTTTGGCATGACTGTGATAAATATTAAGGGGGGGGGGGGTATTCCCATGGTACTCCACTAAAACCATAGTATTCATAGTCATAGTCATCATAGTAGGGGTGCGTGATAAATACGATAGTTATGCGCATCTCATCAGTAAAGCCGGTTCTCTAATCAGCGGTAAATTCCCTCAGGTGTGTGATTGACTAGCTGCGCAAATCCACGTTCATTTTCAGCTTTTATTTGTGCAGCTAGTCAGTTAACAACAGCTCCATGTAGTAACAGCTGCTCTATGTGAAATCACACACCTGATGGAATTTACAGCTGATTAGAGAACCGGCTTTACTGACGAGATGCACATTAATTATCAGATGATATTTATCGGCACCCTACATGTACTATGTCTGTACTTTACACAGCATGATGCGTGAGAGCAAGAGCTCTTCAGAGACATTCACAGGAGATGATAGAGCTTGTGTTTTTTAAAGCCCTGGAATGAATAATTCACTGAAAACGCAACATTAGTGCTGTTTGGACTGATTGTCATCAATGTGGAACATACAGAAATACAGCAATCAGATTGTATGGTACTGTATAATATTGTATATTTGTAATGAAAACCATGTTTAAAAGACTAGACTTGATGATAGTCCCAAAGTTCCACCTACAAAACTTGGGTATTTTAAGGTTATTTTCGATGAAAATTTATCATTCTTGTAGTGGTTCATAAATTACACTGGGTGCGGTAATAAATAACATCTAGACTAGAAAACAACAGAATTAAACCTAATTTACATTGAAAAGTTCACATACTAAATTATTGGTGACAGTGACATAAAACACAGAGCTGAACCAATACAAGCTGTGAAAAACACTAAAGAGAATCAATGAAGATGAAGCACAATGCAGCCAAAACGAACAGTGGGAAACCAGAGGAGAATAAAAGGTTTGTGTAGGTTTGTTTTCATCTGCTGGTGTCTATAGCCAATGAAGACAAATCAAAAGCAGTTTTGCATGTCTCATTATGGCAGTTTTTCAGTGCGTAGTCAGACAGCTTCATATTTTCTGGCTGTACCAGTAAAATGGATGTCTGATAGTGGGGTTTTTAGAATTTATCTGGAAAGAAAGAGGTCTGATTGTAGCATGGAAGTGTGTATTTGGAAGTATAACTCTGGATGTGTGATTTATGTTGGCTTTGCCAAACATATGGGCCTTTTCATTAACCTTCCTGCTCTGATCCATTCCTCCAAACGCTGATGAAGTTCAGTGTGTTCACTGCATATAGAGCGAACGCTTGACCCGCGGCTACCGCTCTCACACACACATTCAGCATCCAAAACACAGACACACACAGTAGTAAAACTGCAGATTCAACACATAAATCTGATACTGCTTTACCTCGTGTGGTGCCTTTTATCGTCTACTTGAAAATTGTATCTCCCAAAAATGGAACGAAATTTCAATGCTTAGGCCAGTTGATATGAAATTATTCAAATCTGTTCATTGGATAGTCATGATTTTTTAATAAAAGTAATAGATAGATTGTCGATTATTGAAAATGAAAAAATAGCAGGCAGTAAATGAGCGCTGATGGGGTCTGAAACCTCTCCAGAGAAGAAGATAGCATGCTGGATGGCAGACGGATCCACACACTTCCCACTTCTCAGACCATGAGAGGTTGAACGTGTGTAGAATTATGAGCCTGAAGCAGGTGTTGGTCTCTTTAAAGGGATAGCTCATTAAGATTTTTTGTGATTCATGCTTCCTTATATTGTTCCAAACACTTCTCTAAAACAAAAAAGGTGCTGTTTTGCAATGTACAATCTGCCCTATTCCATACAATTAATATAAATATGGACTAGGGGTGTTGAGCTCCAACACTTTCTGGTTTCTGAAGCCATATTATGCTATATAGCTATTCACAAAAAATATTTGCTTTTGTAACAAATCTAAAATCTGATTTGCACTTGCATTTAATAAAAAAAATGCAGCATCGAGGCGTTAAGCCAGCCACAAAACTATTAGTCAGCACAACTTTTTCAACATCGATAATAATACGTTTCCCATGCACCAAATAAGCATATTAGAATGATTTCTGAAGAATCATGTGTATTTTCTTCAAATTAATGCAGCCATGGTGAGCATTACAGCTATATTTTACAAACATTTATAAAAATCTCACCAACCCAACATTTTTCAATTTTGTGTATGCTACAGTGGAAACACATTTTCTGAATAAATTGTCTCTCTAACACATTCTAAACGGCAAATATATTTGTATTTAAAATAATGTATTTAATAAAGATCCACAGTGGCTACAACATTCATTTCTAATTTGCCATAATTTGCTCTGAAAGTGATGATTTCATTCTCTTGAATATGTGCAGTTAAAACACAAACTCATCATTTAAATGGAAACATGCAATAAGTAATTATTTAATGTCTCATAACCACTTATAAATTATGTAAATTTTTGGATGCATGATTCCTTTCATTTCTGCAAATTTGCTACCATTAAACTGAAATATACAGTATAAAAAGGTTAAATGCTATATCAGCCATTAGGAAAGCGATCAAGTGAAATGCTCTTCTGTTTGTCTAAAGGAACATCTCGATGTAAATCAGGAAAGCTGCAAAAATGAGGATTTCCTGAACTAGTACATGAGCCGATGAGAGCTTCATTTTGAGGTGAGAGCGAGTGGAAGTTCAGATGGGTGCTGACTGCTTCCATAAGACCAACAGCAGGATTACCTCTCTAATGGCTGTGCATTACTTATGAACGAATAGAAAAAAATCAGGCCAAAAAATAAGTTCCAAGGCTCTTTGACAAAATAGCCAATTACTTCTGAAAAGAGGGTCTGATCCAAGAAAGAAAGGAAAATTCATAAATGGTACAATAAACTCCCGCCAGGATCTGACATTTATTCACCTTCCATCATAGGAAATCACATTTTTCAACCTCACAGGATAAGTTAGTGATGTCCATTAACAACATAGCCATTTTTTCTGTATATAACTTTTTTTTTTTAAAAGGAAAGAAAGCCAGGTTTTTGATATGACAATGGACATTGTCCATTTCTGTGCTGCCTAAAAGACAACTTTCAAATGTGGGGCAATATCGGCAAATATCCTTATAATTCTGTGGCATTATTGAATTAAAGTAGCATGTTTATATATATTATATATATATATATATATATATATATATATATATATATATATATATATATATATATATATATATATATATATATATATATATATATATATATATATATATATAAAATGAATGCGCATTTTTTTTACAGGAGTTTCTTATGCTCAAAGCTGCATTTATTTGATAAAAATACAGGAAAATTATTATAATGTAAAATAATTTTTTTCTGTTTTAATATACATTAAAATCTAATTTATTCATGTGATACAAAGCTGAATTTTCAGCATCATGACACTAGTCTTCAGTGTCACATGACCCTTCAGAAATTGTTCTAATATGCGGATTTATTATCAGTGCTGGAAACTGTTGTGCAGCTTAATATTTTTGGAAACTTGTGATACTTTTCTTTTTTACCCGATTCTTTGATGTATAAAAAGTTTATATTTTAAAGGATATTAAAACAGAAACCATTTTTTATATCGTAATAACATTTTGCAAGACTCCTGTTTTTTCTGTATTTTTAATCAAAGAAATGCAGACTTGATGAGCATAAGAGACTTCTTTAAAAAACATTAGAAGTCTTACTTGTCCCAAACTTTTGAACGGCAGTGTATATATTATTTAATAAATAATTTTTATTTATACATTTTTGTATTGGTCAGCACAACATTCCAGTCATGAAAAATACACAATCTAGCAAGTCTCCTGCCTTGTGTCGGTGCACTGTAATACAGTAAAACACAGACTTACGTGATTGGTGTTCGGCTATCGAGTATAGATCCTCTTGGTCACTTTCTGATTGGGCGAGCTGGAAACAGACACAAAGGGTGTAAGTTTTAAAGTGAAGTGGTCCTGATACGGCAGGTGTTGTGATGTCACATACCAGTTTGAAGATGATCCTCGTAAGCAGACGGACGGAGTCGGTGGGGATCCTGGCTGGAGACGCTTGAGGCATTTGCATTCCCTCTTGTGATCAGGCCATGCTTGCTTCTGAAGGTTGAAGAAGAAGATAAAGAAGACAATAAATAGAAGAGATTTCACAAACAACGTGCTTTCTGTGCGTGTTGTCCCTTTAGAGGGAATTATGATGAAAGGCCTCCCCTCCAATTAAAAAAAAAAGACAAAGACAAACTTGACAACCCTGAGAGCCTGGAGAGAACCGCGCTGGTTTGACAGTGACAGCTTTGTTATTTTAAAGCAGCGCCGCGTCTAGCGTTGAGAGATTGGGATGCTCGTTGAACTGCAAAGACTTCTGCAGAGCATGTGACAGACAAATTAAAGGGATATTTTCACCCAAAACAAAAATCATTCTGTCATGATTTACACATCGCCTCATTTCCAAACCTGCGCTGCATGGCCTTCTTTCTTCTGTGTCTAGCAGAAAGTTCACGCTGCTCTTTTAAACAGCAGAAAAGTGAATGAAGATGAACACAGTCCTAGAAGTAGCTAATATGACTCTTCTGAAGTTTTACGATAACTTTGTATGAGGAACAGAACAATAAGTTATTGACTGCAAAATTCAGGTTTTTGAGCAATGATATTTGAAAACTAGACAGGTTTTGCATTTTATGTAAATAGTCTGTTATAGTGTTATAAAAATCTCACAGATTTACATCTTTACAGATGTACATGGCCATTTAAAAATATAAGCAACTGCACCAAATTTTTGCTCCTCGATATTTCATATGTCAGGCATTACAGGGTTAAAAGCCAGGACTAGAGGAAAATCCTCTGAATGTGAACGTGTTTTTACAGGTGTCTGGCTCCAAGCACCAAATACTTCGCTGGAAAGTCACACTGGACTTCATGCAAGAGTTTCCGATAACTGCCTGCTCAAAAAAAAAAAAAACCCTGGAGAATTTAATGACATTATAAAGTGTTGATGAACAGTCAAATTCCATATAAAGCAGAATGACTGTGTTCAATTCCACAGGATACAGGCATAACATGAAAATATCTGAATTTCACTCTGGTTTCCCATTACAACACTGAACATGCAAAAATATATTATGTAATAAAGTATATAACTGATTTAAGTTGTTTCTGTGTAATATGTATTTTAAATGCAAAATTTATTTCCTGTTTTATGTGTGAAATGATTTCTGAACAATTTCTATACCACACTGTTCTATTACTGTACAAACAATGTACTACAGTATATATATTTTAAAACAATGGTAATAGCTGGCCAAATTATTCGAATTTTTTAATTAAGTGAAAAATGCACAAGTTTTTCCAAGTAATTATTCTCAGCAAAAACTAAAATTAGTAATTTTAGAAGCAGTTCTCATTCATTAAATATTTAATATTAAAAAAACAGCTCTAATAGGCTGCTTTTATATTGAAAGGCATCATGCACAAACAAAAAAATAACACACATAAGATCTCATCATAATTAGATTATGATTAGGACCCAACAGCTTGTGTGAAGACCTCTTACCTGACACTGAACACTGCAGTAACGGGCCGTCTTACATTGAGAACATCTCGACAGACTTTCACCTCTGTAAGAATAAATGAGACAGAATTAACATCAGCCTCAGTGCTTTGTGTATTTCTCAAGAAACTACATCCTCGGGCTGAAGAGGAGAAAGTCTGGTTTGATTTACAAGGTTTATAATCAAGCCTTCCTGCCCTGACTACACATCACTTGCTTTAAGTACATGTCTAATGACCATCTTTGCTTTGGGGCTTAGTCTATAACATAGAAGCTTGAAGTGAGGAAATGTGGTGAACCATTCAGAGATCAGATGCACAAACTCCCTCTGCATAAATGAGTTTATTTAGCTATTAAACGTGCCATATCCACAGTGCAATTATGGTTACTGCACGTCTCAGCTTTATTTGTTACAGTTTTATTTCTTGTGACGGTCTGATTTAGTCAAGTTAGTCAAGAGTTCATTTTGAAAACAGATCTTTTTAACATTTCTACAAACAAAATGCATGAAGGAAACAAGCAGTAATGCAATAAATGCACTGAATTCAAATGATTCATAACCTTTTCACTGCTGCATATTGCACAGTGATGTTTCCCATGCTACTAATGATCAAACCACTAAAAATTGCATGTCTATCTCTCCCTCCACACTTATCTATATTGCTCCTGCCTGAGTGAACAATCACAGGGAGGTTTTATACCACCAGATTCATCTTCCTGCCACACTGGTTTCTGGAGGTGGTGTGATTTTTGAACAGGGCCTTGACAAATCACTTTGGAGGAACTTTTAGTGTCAATCTCCTAAAAGAAACTGAAGAGTTTCAGGCACAAATTACAGTCAAGGCCCTGAGTTCTGTATGAATGAGCCTTTCCTCCTCTGACCCCTTCCTACAGTATATAACATCTTTTTCACTGTCTATTTATACCTGTATATATATATATATATATATATATATATATATATATATATATTGTCCATTCTATGCAAACCAACATGAATACTAATGTCATTATTGTCATACACGTTTTTCAGATCATCTGAGGCATTTCCACAATGAGGAGCGTGTACATTCGCATGGTTGCCAGAGTGCTTGAAATAATCAACAGCGGGAAGAACATGTATCCTTGTAACAGCCACCTCCGATTCGTGGATTTTAACTCTTGATATAATGATATATATTAAACTCATGAGAGCTCACGTAAGAGAGGCATCTTGAGCACTCCACAATAACATTGTAGTCTCATTTTTTGGATGTTCGGCGCATTCTTTTGGTGAAGTATGCTTGAATTTGAAACATTCAATATTCACAACATTGTCAAATTTCACATCATCGTCAAAATTATTGCGATATTATCGCTAATATTCGATATATAAAATAAAATGCATTAAAATGTGCAAATCTGCATATTCAATTGATTTCTGACTTACGCGGGTTGCATCTGGTTGCATGCACCCCTTTAATAATATGTCTCTGGTCATTGAGCTTTTCATATTGATGATGAGGCTTTTATGTCGGGTTAAATCTGCAATCTCTGAGCTAATTTGTATGCTGGCTCCATGGCTACAACACACTACAACTGGCAACCCGCGGTGTTTAAATACTATTGGGTAAACTGGCAGTAAGCGGAATCAACACAGACCAAAACAAAAACAGACATTCCGACGTGGAACGCACTTTTCATAGTAGAATAACTGGCTGTAGTGTTGTTCTATTGGAGATACAATTATGTGAACATGTTTCTTAAATATCTGCAAACATATTATGGTATTTGTATGCTTTAGTACAGTTTAAAAAAATTCTGGACTAGGTTTTAAACATCAACAAATAATTTTTGCAGTTTAGTGTATAACTCGAATTGCAAATCAAGTTGATCATTTGATCTCAACATGGCTTCCAGAATAAAGGGGTGACAATGTAAGTCAACATCATTTTTCCAAATTACATGTTTATTAGGCATTAAAATACTTTACTATAGTGCGTAAAAAATAAAATAAAAATTACTTTAAAAATTACTGCAACTTTAATTAGAGGGAGATTTCTTGGGAAAGTACAGTTAGCTTAACAAAGAAAGAAATAGCTAGATGGATGATGAAACAATAAGAAATACTAAACCTTTGCTTCAACTGGAAATTAAAGCATTGAATCCAACATGGACCTGTGGGCTCCTATTAAAAATGCTGATGCATCAGAAGGTAAGAGTAACTGGTTGTAATGGAATACACAGAGCCTGGTGCTATCCAAAACTAAAGCACAGGCCGTAAGTCACAGCACAACACAAGAGTCCTACAGCAGCAAAGCAGCCATAAACCTGGCTTTATTACTGCACACAGGATATGACTGACAGAGAACACATCATCATCATCATCTTCACTGGACACACATAAAACTAACCAAAAAAACAGCGGATCTAAATGATTGGGAAAAGTTGAAGTATTATTATTACTACATCAAAATAAATGAAAATTAAGTAGTATTATTAAAATATATATTTGTAAATAAAATATATTTTTTATTTCTGAATTTGGGAAAATTGTAACTGGTATTATTAAAACAAAAGTCAAAAAATTATTATTAAAATAAAATAGTTTTAAAATGGTTTTAAATAAATAATAAAAAGCTGTCCACTGAGTTGAATGTGCACCTATTTCTGGATTTGAGAAAAGTCACGAGTTTTTAATGGTCTGACTCAAATCTGCAATAAAAGCAGGCATTTGGATTCCTCAGGGTATTGATTCGGAGATAAAGACAGTAAGCATTTCCCTTCTGATAAGAACTGGCCAGAAAAAGCAGAATTTTCACATAGCACACTATTACAGCAAAATACTGCAGACCTGAGACTGATCTACAGATTCATAAAAGTCATGATTAATATCTATGCAAATTTGGCAAGGTTCGGGAATTTACTAATTGCCATATCTGTGGACTGTGCAAGGCAGTGAGACAGAGAAAGGCCTTTAATAATGATACAAAATGTCAAAAGATAATATGCCTTAAATATGTCATCAAACAACAACTGATTCAATCTCACTGAATTTCACAAAGAAATATGTCCTCATTTTTCCAAACGATGAATCAGATCTTTTTCCCTCTTATAATACTCACACAATTTGATACAATTTTATCCCCAGCATATTTGCTAATGTTTTATTAGAGCATTTTATCTAAGATATAATTATTTGAAAATTACACCCATATAACACATCAGCCAGATCATTTTGCAACAGCAGCATTAAACAGGACAATTATTATTTGGTATTTGTACAGTTTTTTTTGTATTGCCTTCCTGACTTGACAAGTGAAATCATACGGAATACTTTCAGAGAATAATGCAAGCGTGCATCCATCTTTCAACCAAAAAAACAAACAAGAGCTTATTCCAGGCCTAATGTGTGGTAGAGAAACACTGCGCTCCAGTGGCCAGACGTCTCAGACACTCAGAATCAGCAGGCCAACGGTCCTTCATTTTACATGAAAACATGAACCTTTTCATTAGCAAGAGACAAATATCCTGAGGCGGATGTGTTTATATCAAAACCAGCAGAGGAACAGAATCACAGCGGTATCCACATGGAGTCAAAAATCTGATTATCCCCATGACTAATGCTTAATCGAATTCCTGTATGCGGCAAAACACCAAACAAGGTTTCTTAATTTCAAAAATGTACAATAATTCCACATAAAAATGTCATCGTAACACAATCAGCAAATGATCAAACATGAACGCTGTAAGGATTCATTTACAGTTTTCATATCCACACACAAAACTATCCTGGAATGACTGTTTCCCCTCACACACCGAGAGCTAGAATTAGACAGAAAGATGAACATCTGGACCAGAAACAGAGCAGAAGTCAACACCAGAGGAAGAAGAAGAGACAAACAAACAAAGCTCTCTGTCTGAGGCTTTAACAGAAATAGATCTGAACACTCGCTCACCCAAACACACGCTCTCATTGGCCAATTAGAGCTTACCTTCACCGGACAGACACACTCCTCTCGGCTCTTCAAAGCCTGTCAGACAACACCTCTAGAAATGCTGCTTTCTTCACTAGTCTATTAATTAGGGGGAAAGGGTGGGAAAAAGAAAGAAAATAACAAGAGAATGATCGTAAAGATGTATGCTTGTAGCATAAATCGACTTTGATCAGCAACAACTATTACTTATTTAACAGCTTGAAAGCTATTGTAGGAAAAAAAAAAAAATTATTACATATTCTTTGACGCTGACATGCTGCCTCTTTAAAGCCTTTAATTAACGGAATTTAAGAATACAAAATGGCAAGCTATGTTGACAAATTGATCCTAATTTGCAAACTTGCACTATATACTAAAAGTATGAATAGTCGCTGATGAGGCTGATGATGGGAAAATATTTGAGATGCAATGAAATGGAAGTAGCAATAGGGTTTTTATTTCTATTGTGAACTTATTGTAAACTAAAAAACAAAAACAAAACAGCAAGTAACACTGAATTAAAAATAAAAAAAAGACGCGGAAAGACATATACCGTATTTTCCGGACTATAAGTCATACTTTTTTTCATATTTTGGCTGGTCCTGCGACTTATAGTCAGGTGCGACTTATTTATCAAAATTAATTTGACATGAACCAAGAGAAAACATTACCTTCTACAGCCATGAGAGGGCACTCTATGCTGCTGAGTGCTCCTGTAGTCTACACTGAACAACAGAGCGCCCTCTTGTGGCTGTAGACGGTAATGTTTTCTCTTGGTTCTTGGTTCTAAATAAATACGACTTAATAGTCCAGTGCGACTTATATATGTTTTTTTCCTCATCATGACGTATTTTTGGACTGATGCAACTTATACTCAGGTGCGACTTATAGTCAGAAAAATACGGTACATACATGTGTGTGTGTATGTATATATATATAATATTTTCTTAGTATGAAATTACAACTGTTTTCAACTTAATTGTCATTTGAAATGCACCACTTGCATACCATTTAGGATGGATGATAGTCTATAGATAAAGATGTGAGCAGCTCCAGTTCTTTGTTTCTCTACACATTAAAAACACATGGTTCCACAGACACATTTGTTCTTATATGTCCCAGCAGCACAAGTGAGCATTTCAGTCAAAGTCAAGCACCTGAAAGCATCAAGCTTTTCAGTCTATGAATGGCAATTTGTTGCTGTTGCAAGTGGCATATAAAGATGACATTTTGTAAACACTAGTTCAGAACTTTGGGGTCACTAAGAAATTTAAAAGAAGACTCTTAATAAGCTCACCAAGGCTGATCCAAAAGATAGTAAATATTGTGAAATATTATAACAATTTAAAATGAAAGTTTTCTCTTTGAATATGTTTTAAGATGTAATTTAATTTGTGATCAAAGCTGAATATTCAGCATCATTACTCCAGTCTTCAGTATCACATGATCCTTCAGAAATCATTCTAATATGCTGATTTGGTTTCTCAAGAAACATTACTTATTATCAAAGGTTTTAAAAAAAATTGTGCCAGATTTATTTAATGGAACTTAAAAAAAAACAGCATTTATTTGAAATCGACACATTAAGTAACGCTATAAAAAGTATTTACTGTAAATTCCATGCATTGTTGAATAAAAGTATTCATTTCTTTAAAAATAAAATTTTACTTTTGAACATTATATAAAATACAATGAACGTTTTCCTCGGCTGTTATCCTGAGACCAACCTCATATCAGCCAGGTGGATAAAAGCTTGCAATAAACCAAATCAGAGCCGTCACAGCAAAATAAGAAGAGAAGTGGGGGAAAAGAGCCAATAGCCACTAATCCTGGAAATGAGAAACCTGCTGAGGCACAACGAGCCACAAACAGGCTGAATAATTATCAGTTCCTCAGAGCTACCGCTGCTACAGCTTACAGCAGGAATTCATTACTCAAGCACTGAAGCACACACACACACACACTAAGTGTGCCAGCCGTGTACCTGTGTGAGATTAGGTCAGGACGCACAAACAAAACTTCATCACCTCAAATGCATGATAGGAAAGGATTTTGCCGGTGAGCTACCATGGCTTTTAATTTGATGTGGCATATTCATACATTCATAGAACTGATACGAGACAGTGACCTTTCCAGCCAGAAAATCATTCGGATCACCATTATAGTGTATAATCCCATTTGTCACAACACACGAGGAGTGGTGTGGATTATTAGAGAACACCTTCATTTGGTGAAACCACTGATTCAAAAGTAAATAAATCTCATATGCTCCATGACTTCATGGAGTCAAAGGAGGCTTTCATTTTTCCACATCCCACGGTCACAGAGACTGTGGAAATAAATTACAGAGATGCCATTAGACTTGAGGGGTTTTGGTTGTAATCAAGCAAAAGCTTCGACAACAAGCAAAAGAGGCTTTTGTCCTGTCATTACTGCTCCATAAAGATCCTGTAAACCAATGAGTTTAATACCACATGTAGAGGAAAGTTTTGGAAATAGATTTTTCATTTTAAATGAAAATTATGGTGCATGATGTTGATGGTTACTAAGCCATTGTTAAGTGGTTTCTAGCATTGGGATAAAATGCTTTCACATTTCCAAATAAACAGACGGATGCACAAAAAACTAAAACTAAAAATTGTAAAGAGGATTACAAAAAATCAGTTAAGAAGTTTATTGCCGTACATTTTACAAGATAAAACCATTCTGGTCTTTCTACTTTAACATTTTTAATTCAATTCAATGTTAACAATTTCTTTAATATTCTTTATTAGCAAATACTGAGTGAAAGTTGTTTCTATAGACAATGCAGAAGTGTTCATTGACACACATTTGAAATCTTAAACATCTGTTATATCTCCGCTAAATAATGTTCTAACATTGAAGAGCAACGTATGAACAAAATATTAGATCTAGAACCAAAATGACCGCATCCACATGAAAATGCATATGTCTGAAATACAGGTGCCATCAAGATTTAGGTTAATCCAGGCCTATATAATATGTATTTTCTTCTATTAAAAATGTAAATGGGTAAGTGGAATTCCAAGGTATCTGGTATGTGAAAACTCTTAAACCCATGTGACCAAAAAACAACACATGGTGTGATAGATTACTACCATAAAAAGGTGAAAAGAAAAACATTTGTAATTGGAATAACCATTGAGATCTTCTTAAACCTGTCTCATGTATCAAGAAACAATCTGAGATTTCTGTTTGAACGTTCTGGAATATCACATCCCATAATCTCTTAATCAGAAAAGGCTTTCATGCCACAGCAGAAGAAATGTGAGTGAGATTTTCCAGACAGCCAAAGAAAACCTGGGCAGCATTTATAGCCAGCGAACTCAAAATCACTAGAGTTACGAGGCTGAGGATAACTACAGGTTTTATTTTCCTATTGACTTTCAATCAAAGGGAGGACAAAACAAACAGCATGAGGACAAATGCAGGACAACTCAAACATGATGCTCAAGGTCACAGGTTTGCTCAATTCAAGAGGCTCTTATAGCATGATGGATGTTTTCACAAATGCATTTGCTCACGATACAATGACGTGTCTTGTTGCAGTGCATCTGGTTGAACTGAGTTCAAAAGGGCTGCTGGAGAGTAATTCAACACGTCGTTCATGACACAAGAGCAGATCGATGGCATTATCCTCAACTGCCTGAGAGACCAGAGAAGACTTCAGAAAGTGCATCAAACGAAAACAAATTCTTATATGCCTTACCAAAAATGTTTTTTTAAAAGTACTGTACCCTGATGAAACTACCATTGTATTCATTTAAATACCTTACAGCACAATTTAGACACCATAATATATGAATATGGTACTCATAAAAAGAATTAGCAAAAACTACAGATTTCAGTTTTTAATTTTCTTATGAAATATAAACATTTAATTAAATGAATAAACAAAATAAAGAAATATATTAATACTGGCTGTGGTTAATAATATTTATTGATTCTCTTCTCTATCTTGAGATACTCTTTAATAAATAATCTTTCCTCTATAGGTTTATTTAAATAAATGTTCTCTTTTTTTCCCCCAGGATTTAAATATAGTAAAAAAAAAAGAAAAAAAAAAAAGAGAAGATTCAATTTATTTGTTAATAATACTTAGGTTTATCTTTATTTTTAATTTTGTTGTTAAATAGTCATATAAATATTTTTAATGCATTTCTGCAAATAAATAAAACATCCAGAATACAAACATACATTTTGCTTTCTAGAGACAATAAACTGACTATATTTAATAATATTTACTTGCTATTTTTCCATTTATTTATTTATCAATTATTTTATTTTTTATTATTATTAAAATTAGTTTTTCCTGGTAAAACTACAAAAGGGGGGGGGGGGGGTAACCAGTAACTAGTAGCATTAAAAGCAAAACAATCTTATGAAAAAAGTCAACGCATCTTACAGAAATCATATGCGGTTTAATTTATTAATTATCAGTCACAATAATAATACTAATAGATGTGATTCAACATAGTTAAGTAAAGAATAAAAAACAATTGTCCAACAAAGTTTTTTGTGAATTAAAACTGGCATCAGCAAGCTGGGCTTTTAACTTCCATGTCGTTCATGTCACGCTTTGTGTTTACAGAACTCTAATCAATCTTACAATCAGATTGAAGCTGGCTTTTCATCATAGCCCTGTCTGTTATGACTAGATCAATTTTATATATGAATTTATGGAAGGAGTTTGCATCTGATCTCCACCGCACAAATGTCGTGCATGCAAAAAACTTCCTTCAGCTTCATTGCCTTATAATTCCATAATAAATAACTCAAGAACAGAGGTCTGCTCACAAAACTGCACAGAACAAATGAGTGAAGTGAATCACAGAGACGGAGCCGCTGGTCCACAGATCATACAGGAACACAAGTCTGGAAACGAGAGCATTGCTCCATGAGAACAGATGGCGGGTTTAAAGAACAGGCACAGACACAAACATCAAAGCAACTGGTGACCGGTGACCTGAACTGCAAAAATGGCTTAATTCTGCTTTACAGCCACATTCTCTGTGACATCTGAAATTAAACCAACTATTTTGATAGCCTCATATAAGCAGGGCACCAAAGAGCACAGGAAGGTGTGATAAGACACAACCATTTCACCGATAAGACATGAGGAGCCATAAAATCAAGAACAAAAAAAAACATAGCTTTGATTTTCTGTATGATTTAACGTGTGGATACGTCTTCTTCAGATGCATGCAAAACCCATAATCCATCATATTAAAGACCTAAAACATAGACGCCTATAAATACCCAACATATGCATAAATCAGTCCACAACACACCTCCAGTCATGCTTCATCATAAAAGAAGACCATAATGGTTTGTTTATTTTCTGACCTGTGGCTCCTGGACACATGCTGGGACGGGGAGGAACACATCAGCCAACTCCTTAATGTTTCCCCCCCACAGTCATTAGTGCTCATTACAAATAAACAGACAATCAAGAGAGGCGAGTAGCAATTACCCTCGTCTTTGATCTTGCCTTGATTTCCTTTAAAATGCCCCTCTTGGTTTCTCAAATAAACAAACCCAAGTGAACAGCTTTTGAAGCAAGCGGCTCTACAACTTAATGGGGAAAATAAAAATAAACAAATCAATGACATCATATTCTGTGTTGGCTGAGACATGTCATTACAGAAGAAAAAAAAAAAGACTTCATAAAGCTGTTAAAAATGTTTCAGCACACATTTATAATTCATTCTGAAATGCATTTTGCAGCCCTCTGGGACTTTGAAATGCTTTCAAATTAATATGAGCATCAACAAAACACACGGTTTCACAGTGAAGCAGTCGTGCATTACACACGGTTTAACCAAGGTCAGAAGATACTGCATTTCATCACCAGGGTGTAACTGTCTCGACATGCTGTTGAAGGATCTGACACATGCTGCAAGGGTGACAGCTGCAAATATGCTTCAATTGTTTTTCACTGGCAGCCCATTACAAACATGGGATTATGCATAAGTCTTTACTAAGACTATGGCCACTGAACTATTACTGAGAAATTCATCTTCTATAGCAGGTACACCACATTAACCTTTAAAGTGCATAGTTATTAATATTGATCTAAATGAATAAGACTCATTAAATGAATCACTAAATTAAGTCTACAGCATCTGGTGATCAGATACATCACCGTATATTTTTGAATACCGTAGTATTACCATCTGATACCATCACCAGTAAAGAGTCGAAGTGCTCATTAATTCTGAACATATTGTAAAAGAAGTTCTTTGAGCTCTGTGACAGCATGAGCATCTTTGGGTTTATTCTGAGCAGCGGTCAGGGACCATGGGAGTGTGTTTCGTGGCGTTTCTTTTCATCCCCAGTGTTCTCCTGTGTGAGGTCCAAGCAGACGGCTCTCTATAGATGAGCCAGGTTATCAGCAGGACCCAAGCACTAATCCCCGGCCAGAAACGACTGTCTTCCGAGTCTGTTTGTCTGCTTTTTTCCTTCCCTCTCACGTGGAAAGATCCGCTCCACAAGGTCACGCTCAGAAAAGCATTGAATGGGAGTCAGGAAAATGACATACCTGAAATATGATGAACGGCTGCCCGGACCAGCCAAACAGCAAAAGCAGATGGCAATTAATACCTCGACAGGGAACAGATGAATAAAAGAGAGCAGGAGGAGGGAGAGAACCAGAAAAAGAGAGCGAATGAATACCTTTAGGGCTATTCAAATCTTGCCCTGGAGGGCCAGTGTACTGCAGAGTTTAGCTCCAACCCTGATCAAATGCCTTAGGGTGTGTGTGTGTGTGTGTGTGTGTGTGTGTGTGTGTGTGAGACTCAACTCCAGAACATGACACTAAAAACAAGTGCACAGGAGAATTATCATAACCCCAATTAACAAGAAATTAATAAATAAAGTAGGCCTACTTAAATTTCATTTTATATTATACATAATGTTCTTTGTCTCCAAACAAAGATCTCGGACGAAATGACAACTAATAATGTCTAACTACCACAAACAGTTATCTTTTAGACAGTTATTTGTATGCTTGACACATCTGTGAACTTGAAATATCTATAATAAACAGCCATTTATAGTTCACTGAAAAATATAAAATAAATAAAAAAAACTTCAGGAATAGTTTAGCCAAAATTTGCTGAAAATGTACAATCTAAGAAATTGATTAGTTTGTTTCTTCATCACTTCACTTTTTCACCAATGGATCTTCTGCAGTGAATGGGTGCCGTCAGAATGAGAGTCCAAACAGCAGATAAAAACATCACAATAATCCACAACATTTACAAGCGAAACAGTTCTAAACAAATATGTCAGTGCATTTTGATGTGAGAGGACAACATGGGATAGACTTTTTCCAGTGAAGGAAGCATTCTTCTAGATTAAGGACTAGTACTTTGGCCAGAAATGATGGTTTGAAGTTAAAATGCTTTAATGATGAACCGGTTTCTTACAAACGAGCAGATTTTCACTTCACATGGACATTAACTGATGAAATGGAGTGGTCTGGATTACTTGTGGATCATTGTGGTTTTTATCAGCCTGTTTGAACTCTCATTCTGACGGCACCCATTCACTGCAGAGGAGCCATTGGTAAGCAAGTGATTTAATGCCTACATTTCTCGCAAATCTGCTCTGATGAAAGAACAACATCATCTACATTCTAAATGGCCTGAGAGTGAGCAAATTGGGTGAAACTATTCCTTAAACATCACTAAAGATGTTACTTTTCTAAGGGATTGGATGCACAACTTCCAGACAGCGGATGATAAGAGAATTACAATGGATTTACATTCAAAGAGGGACCTGAGCAATATAGAGGTCTTTCTGAACTTGAGAAAGTAAAAACAGCCTAGTAACCACCAGTAATCCTAGTTACCTAATTCAATATTTACATTTACAGATCAGACTTTAGAAGGATGTTTTCACAGTGATGTCATAGAACAGCGGTTCCCATCCTGGTCCTGGAGAACCCCCAACACTGCACATTTTAGATGTCTCTCTATTCAACACACCTGATTCAACCCATCAGCTCATTAGTAAAGACTGCAAGAAGTCAGATAGAGAAACACCAAAAGCGTGCAGGGGGTTCTCCAGGACCGAGATTGGAAACCACTGCCATAGAATAACCATTTTGGGTTCCAGAAAGATCCTTTTTAATGAACGGTTTAATTAAGTGTTTAGATAGCCTAAATAAACTGCACAGAAATATCAGACACACCTATGAGCGGACCAACAAAAACAGCATCCCGTGTAAAAGAACAAGTCAGAGAAAGAGCGACAGCGCCCCTGGAGAACACACTCGGAAGGGTCACGCATTACTCGTGTATTTTGTCCTGCATCAGTTTATGATCGCTTTTAATTTGCTGTCATACAAACTCATTTCATGTCACAAACATAGCTAAAAGGCAGAAGAAAGAGACCCTGCAGACAGAATGTTTTTTGCTATTTAGCCTTACAAAGCAGTACTGCTACAAATACTGTGGTAGTATGTAACGTTACTGCTGAGCGTGTACTATGTCATTTACCTAAACGGTACCATGTCAGTATCAAATGCAAATATTAGCATGAAATATTGTCCAATATAAACATTGTAAAATTACAAACAGTACCATAGTACTTTTCTGAAATCAATATTTTGCATTATAATATAGATGCACCATATTCACTAACCTGAGCATAAACATGTGGCCGTATATAACCTCTGAAAAAGTTTTCTCTAAGATTTTGGAAATTAACTATGGTTTCTTACCTCTGCAGACAACTATGGCAGGCATTTCAAGAAATCCTTGGCTATGCAGAACGCATACGGCTCGCATGAATGAATCACTTCACCAGCTTTGAGTTCGCGCAGAGCACGCAAACCATTTCCTTTCCCTCACTGACAAACCTCTCTATATTCATAGCCATCATATCATAACACTATTATCTACCGATTTGAGAGTCCATGCGCCGACATACAGAACATGCACTTTATGAATGCCGTTTGTATTCATGACTGTCAACTTGACACGGTCCTTGCGCAAGTTATATAAAAAAACGAAACATTTCCCAAAAAACAAAATTTCCATAATCATTTTTATATGTATAAATATTTTATCTAGGAATGAATGCTGATTTCAAATATTAATAACAGAATATACATAATATAATAATCGTAATACTTTCAGGATTGCGCAAAATAGACGCACTCTTGATCAGCATAATATGTTGGAGGGTCGCGCAACATGACGTACATTGTGCGCCTCACCAATAGGATTGCGAAACAGTCGGGTCAACAACATGCGGGGTTCAATGTCACAGACGCGTGTGCTGCGCAGCTTTCATTAATGTAGATCCTGTGGGTAAGAACCGCTTCATTTGAGGTTAGTTTGGGTTAAAATGATCTAAAATTGTGTTACCATCGATTTGCATGTCAGGA